>NC_009303.2:138835-213766 GCF_000002845.2 Leishmania braziliensis MHOM/BR/75/M2904 | reverse complement strand
GCGCAAGGCGGAGGACCGTATGCCCATCACCGTCGCCTTCTTCGTGCCAACGACGCTGATTATAATCTCCATGGTGCTGTTCCTTGTGCTGCCGGGCCGCTCGCTGCTGATCGCTTTTTCGCTGGCGGCTGTTGGTAACGGTTTCTGCGCCAGCGTGTCCATTCTCGTGATCCGTACAATGTACGCCAAGGACCCTGCAAAGCACTATAACTTTGGCTTTAATGCGCTATGGATCGCTGCCATCTTGTTGAACTGCGCCAGCTCACCTCACTCTCGCTGACAGCCCCACTCTGGAGTGTCATACGCAGTCCTTCAAGACTACTACTACACCCTCACACCTACGGTTACGGTGTGTTTGTCCAGGTCCGCAATCAAGTCGTGTACATAAGAAAAAAAATGTTATCATGAAGTCCCTGCCCTACCGTGCAGCATGGAGTTAAACGCCACTCTCCTCCCCGGGCTGCCCCCGCCCCCCAGGGGCCCCACCGCGTGGTGCAAGGCAGCCGTAGACACGCGCTACAGCAACGCGCCGGCTCCGTCATCAGGGCACGGCCTCTGCCTCGCAGCAGCTCCCATTGGGCGGGTCGCACCGACGGCGCGTCGCCCACAACCTGACCGCCGACAGCAGTGGTCCGGCATTGGCAGGGACAGGGGGGGGCTGGTTGGCATCCCAGCGCACAGAGCGAGGGCACTGGGGCACTGGGATATCATGCTCAGAGTTTCCCCTGCTATTGGGGTGATCAAAGAGGATAGGTCGAGGGAAGAAGTCACGGTGTTGCACCACCTCCCTGAGACACTAGCCAGGACGAGGGAATGCTAGAATAGGCACTGTGCAGTCGACACCAGCACCTCACCACTCCACACCTCCCTGCGTGTCAGCAAAAAGTCAAAAGTGGACGCTAAACTTTGAGGTGACCACGCAAACAGGACTTTCATCAGTGGGCGATGTCTCTCGTCTGCCATCCACTTCACCCCTCGCCGCACAACTCACTCTCCACCTCCACAGTTCTGTAGGTTCCAGGTCGTCCTCAGCAACGCTGAAAGCGTTAAACTAGCAATCCGGAAACCACTTCGCCTCCTCACGCAGACGCGCGCGCTCTGACAGCGCCTTCTGGCAGTACGAGCGGTAGCGCAAGTGCAGAACCACGTCAGTGATGAAGGCACTGCACGCAAGACCGAGCAGCACCAGCATCGGCATCATTACGCACTTCTTGCCGTAGCACATCTTATCCGCGCGCGCCTGCTTATCGGCCTGCACCGTGTACCACTCGCCGTACAGGAAACGGTTGAACACCAGCGACGCTAGCATCGACGCAGTGAAGCAGAAGTGGTAGTGCTTCGCAGGGTCCTTTGCGAAGATCGTGCGCGTCACCAAAATCGCCACACCAGCGAGGAACCCGTTGCCAAGGGCAGCGACAATGTACGGCAGCGGGAGCGCGGCTGCAGGGGTGGCCTGAGTGTCTGAGGCAGGTGGCCAGATCAGTAACCCATGCGGTGAGCGTCGGCCCCCCCCCCCTGCCGCTGCCGATTTCACCGGCCTATCGACTTCGGCGTTGCGCTTCAACTTGCAATGGGCGCAGACAGACAGAAATGAGAGGCGTACGCAGGGGGGGGGGGGGGGGGGGCGGGGGGCGCCAGTGCTGGTGCTGAATCATCCACATTATTCGCAGTGAGCAGGCACAAACATCATCATGGCCGCACGTCTCTGCCGCACAGCGTAAGCACAGACCTTCCAGCCTACAGGAAGAGCCCGCAGCGGTACCCAAGGGCACGTTGCAGGCTGTGGGCTTCTCCACAGGGCGGGTACTAGAGCCTGATACTGCGGTGAAGTATCCAAGACCATGAAGGAGACGGGAAGATGGAAACCGCAAGGACATACGCTGCGAGGAAAGGCAGAATAAGAGAACCGAAGAGAAAGCGTGATGGAGGAGGAAAGAGCGAGAAGAGGCCGGAGAAGAGTAAAATGGAAAGAAAGAGGAGCAGTGCTCCATCCAGGTCAGTTTGCGTGCCTTCGTTGTTCTTTTACTGTTGTTGTCGTTGCCGTTCACGCTCATCTGTCCTCTTTGAGTGACTTTGCTTTGTTGCTTTTAGTGAGCGTTGCTCCCATTTTATCCGGCCTTCGCCTTCTCTTTTCATCACATTATCGATGCGCTCTCCGGTATCCCTCTTGCGATGACCTGTGACGGTGTTGGAAGGGAGGGGGTCGTCTGGGAGAGGACTTTCCACTGCAGGTGTTCACGGTTGAAGTATGCACATGCCTATGAAACGACGCACTTGCGCGCCACTGCATTGTCCCTCGTCCTCTTCCCGCCGCCATCACCCACTCCACATGTGCATGGGTGTGTGTGGCATGCGCCCATCTGTGGGTGCACATTAACACATGGAGGGGTGTGGGTTGCGTGCGCAGTGCAGAGGCGGGACCAAAATGTCCCCCTCTGCGCTGTCCCTCGCTCTACTGCCTCTGGTTGTACTCCCGCGCTGCGTCAGGTAGTGGAGGGAGGGACCAAAGAAGATGTTGCTGCTGCACTGACACACACACACACACACACACACACACACATACGAGAGAGAGAAGGGGAGGTGGAAAAGGGAGAGAACGAATTAGGGTGTAAACTTGAAGGCAAGAAAAAAAAAGTAATTAGTACCATGATAGGACACCACGGCAGCCCTGCACGGTCCCGATGTTCAACCCTCTGTCGGTGCGTGTGAGCTCTTTTGTAAACACTCGCATAAGAATCAAGACTCATTTTAGTTACCTACTGCACTTTCCCTGAAGACATCGAATGACTTTTTTTATTTGTCCTACATTAGTGTGTGTGGGCGGTGTGGGGGGTGGGCGTGCACACCTCTGCAGTTGTCCACGCTGTTTTTTTCTCTTATATTCGTGTATGTCGCTTTGCTTATTTCCCCTTCACGATACTGAACAGCACCTCAACGACTCTCACGCCGTGCGTCTGTACAGGCGTGTTTTCTTGTTTTGCTCCCCGGCCCCGTTAGTGGTTTCCTTTTCGTTTTCATCAGCGGTGGACAATATTCATTCGTACGTGAGTGTATGCGAGTGAAGAAGACGCGGTGTGCCTCAATGTCTCTCGCTTTTTATTTTCTCTCGTTGCTCCTTTTGAGGGTTTTTGGTGGCCGCTCTTTTCCTCACTTTACGCTTCCCTGGGAGGGTTCGTCGATCTTTTTTTTTTTGCTTCGTACGAGAAATCGAGAAAAAAAATACAAAAAAAAAAACTAAAAGGTCCCTGAAAGAAGCATAACGATGGCGCACGAGCGTCATGCTCGACATGTCTACGGTGAGAAGTTCTGGTGTCCATCGATTCATATGTCCGTGAGTAGGTGCAGCCTCCTGTGCCTTTGGTGTTTCACTCCAACATGCTCCGCCCACCACCACCACCAATTGGCCCTTGCCGATTACTCAAGCGCCCAAGGCAGAGAACGAGCGAGCGAAAGCAGACCAACAGGTAGAAGGGCACTCATGCATGAGCAGCAGCAGCAGCAGCAACCTCACCGCCGAGACAGCCTACCGTGCACGTCCCAAACGAAGAAAAGGAAAAAAAAAAACAGCAAGCGAAAGGGGGATGGGGGGGGGAGGGGGAATAAAAACAAGAGAAGATGGTGGGTGATGGTAATGATGCTGTATTTCCCTCAGCGGTGAAGTCGAGATGAAAAATGACAACAGACGCACACACAGAGGGAGAGGAGGAGAGGAGGAAAGAAGAGGAGGAGTAAATACCCATGGAGAAGATTTTTTAGTGAGAATATTATGAGCCCGCAAGCGAAACGCAAACACACTGCATGCATGAAAAGGATCGGTTTCCTTTTTGTTTTTTTTTTCGTGACACATCTTGTGCATACGCACAAGCATGCGGCTCTGTGCCACTCGTGCAAGCACAAGACATTCTTAAAACGCAGAAGCGCGCCACGTTCTTCCATACAAACATTTCCCAAGCAAAACAGAAAAAAAAAAAAAGAAAAAAAAAAGAAAGAAGAGGAAGACGATTAACAGTGGAAATGCGCAAGGGAAGAAAAAAAAAGGCAAAAGACGCAAAAATATACAAGAGAGACGCTACCAACGGAAGAGAGCCTCATCTCCACAAAGATACACACAAGAAGAGGAGAAGGCGAAGCACAGACAAGATCGACGCCAACCAGCGCTTGAAGATTCACGTGGCATTACTGCCACGTCGACCCTTCTCTTGTTCCTTTTTTATCCCTCATCGCACATGCCACGGAAGAAACACCAAGCAGGTCAGAAGAAGTGGGGTGGTGGGATCGATTGCGATGGGGGAAGTGGAAGTCAACATCCATATTTACTACTGGCTTCTTTACCTTTCGACTTTGATGTGCATCTATGCGCAGTGGGTTTCTTCTTGAGTGGTGGTACTCCGTGCAGGTGGGCGTTGGACGCTAAAAAAAAAAAGGCTGGTCGCTTTCCGCCCATGCGCCCATTTCCTCGTTTTCGCGCTGGTCGCTTCAGCTGTAGCCTTCTGCTTTGGAGAAGAGAAACGCCCACCCACCCCCCACACAAAAAAAAAAGAGAGAGGCTCATGAGAGACCAAAACGAGGGAGCAAACGAAGGGGTGGACGAGGTAGTGAGCGGGAGGCGGGTGTTCTGGGCGCACACGGGGTATCCGGTTAATTTTTTTTTTTTCATTTCAGGGAGTAAAGGGGAGGGGGGGAGGCGTGGTGGGCAAAGTAAACGGGAAACAACAAAGGAAAGAACACAAGGCCGCTGCGAAAAAGAAAAACGAGAGCGAGAAGAGAAAGTGACGTGTACAACAGGTGAGGAGGGGAAAAAAAAAAAAAACAGGAAAGAGAAAGAAAGAAAGAAAGCGGCGATGGTTGGCCTTTGCAAGACCGTCAAATGAAATACAGCGCAGTTGTAAGCGGGCAACCCACAAGACGAGGGCACAGGTGACAGGAGGAAAGGGGGGAGAGCTAACGCACACACACACACACACACGCGCGCCTGGGCGTGCGCGCGTCCTCATTGTTTGCTGGAATTTTGCTTTCGCTTGATTTTGCCTCTCCGTTTCTTCGCCTTCGCGCCTGCCTCACGCCTTGCCGCCACAATCAGAACGCCAGAAGACAACAAAAGAAGGAGCAGAGCGATGCGGCGCGGCAATCAGCAATGCGGATGCCGAGAAGTGAACGGAAAGGGGCAGAGAGGGGAGGGGGGCGGACAGTGTTCCGCATGCACAGAGAGACTGCATAGGGCGCCTCATTCAGTGCGAACTGCATACACAGATGTGTCGCGCTACTCAGCCAAAGCAGACCGAAATGCGCACAGCTCGGCCCTGCACATGCTCTTCAACACGCTCCTCTTGAAAGTCCAGTGGATTCGCTACGCGCGCCTCCTTTGCTCCTCCCTGGCGGCAGAGTGGGGGCTCGAACCGTCGTCCGCCGCGTTCTCAAACCCCTCAACCTTTCGGGAGGCCGCCGCCTCCTCACGCAGACGCGCGCGCTCTGACAGCGCCTTCTGGCAGTACGAGCGGTAGCGCAAGTGCAGAACCACGTCAGTGATGAAGGCACTGCACGCAAGACCGAGCAGCACCAGCATCGGCATCATTACGCACTTCTTGCCGTAGCACATCTTATCCGCGCGCGCCTGCTTATCGGCCTGCACCGTGTACCACTCGCCGTACAGGAAACGGTTGAACACCAGTGACGCTAGCATCGACGCAGTGAAGCAGAAGTGGTAGTGCTTCGCAGGGTCCTTTGCGAAGATCGTGCGCGTCACCAAAATCGCCACACCAGCGAGGAACCCGTTGCCAAGGGCAGCGACAATGTACGGCAGCGGGAGCGCGGCAGCCGGCAGCACGAGGAATAGCATAATACTGATGATGATAGAGCTTGTGGGGACGAACAGCGCAATCGTGATCGGCACGCGGTCCTCCGCCTTGCGCTTCTGAGACCACACCTCGAAGAAAGACATCATCAGGCGGCCCACAGCGCTGCCCACGCCGTTCAGCACTGTGAGCATGGTAGACAGCGACTCGCTCACCGGCGCGCTCTGAAGGGCGACCAAGATGAAGCGCGCGTTGAAAATGATCACAAACTCGGCGCCAACCACGGTGAACATAGTCCACCACAGAGCCCAGATTTCCAGCGTCGTCAGGTTGTGGATGAAGCTTCCCTGATACTGCGGCGCAAGGTAGTCAATCTCCGTCTCCAGCTCCGCCGAGGCCACTGCACCGCGCTCATCATCCAGTGTCTCCGCAACGGCAGCCGCGTCGTAGGGCAGACCCTTCGCGTTGTTGCCGCGCTGCTGCCCCTCACCCGGCGCGTGGTACTTGCGTATCTGCGCCTCCTCAAGTCCCAGCGGCTCGGTGGAGTCCCTGCTGTCGGCATCGCCGCGCGCGTCACGCTTCGAGTACGCCCGGTTGAAGATCGGGATGTGGCTGCTGTTCAGGAACGGCAGAGGGGCCGCGACCAGTAAGTAGAGAAGCGTCAAAACGGTCGTCACTATCGCAAACGCGACCTTCGGCGCTTTACCCAGCTTTAGGTAGCTCACCAGCGCACTCTGCGTCGGCACGAAGATGATGAGCACAACCAGGATGATGAACCCCAGCACGAAGCGGCGCAGCGGTGCCTCCTGACGCAGGTACTGTGCCTTCGTCGCCAGGCGGCGCTCCTTCACCTCATCAGGCAGCCTCCGCTCCTCGTACTGCGTCAGGTGGTAGGGGGGCAGGCGTATGAACGCAATGCACAAAATGCCGACAACAAGGCCCATCGAAAACAGGAAGAAGAAATGCTTCTCTGCGTTGGAGTCGAAGTAGCCGGTGTAGAGACACGCGACAATCGCGGAGCCAAGACCGGTGAACGTCTTCAGCAGCGCCGTTACGGGGCCGCGGTTCGTCGGAAAGTGAGACAGGACGGTGATGCACGAGGTAAGATCAAGAAGGGCGCACCCAGTCGCCATCATCGCGTTGAACACACAGAGACGCACCACGCTGCCCTCGACCTTGTCCATGAAGCACAGCGCAAGCAGCAGCGTGCCGAGGGCGAAGTACACGGTGCTGAGGATGCTAATAGGGAGGGGGCCCAAGTAGTCGTACAGGAAGGCGTAGGGCAGAACGCAGTACTGCACCACGAGTCCCACGGTCACGACCGTGCTCAGGTCGCGTTGCGTGAGGTCGTACCGCTGCTGCATCGTGCCGGAGATGAGATTCCACGCATAGCTGAAGGAGCACACGATGCAGCCGAAGGAGCCCAGCACCAGGGTCGCAAACCGCCTGTACTCGTTGATGGGCTCCTGCGGCCCCGTCGCGAGGCGGATAATTTCAACCTTCTCGTTGGTCTGCATATCGCCTGCGGGTGCGAGCGTGCGCGGCGGACAACACCACAGAGTAAGCCCCGCTACTACGGTAATCGCAAAAGGGGGAGTCCGAAGATGCAGCGCTGGGACACGAGCTCGGAGAGGCGGAAAGGGGAGAGAAGGGTCGAGCCCAACAGTGACGGCGAGCGAGGCTGTGACCTGATGAAGACTAGACACCCACGCCGAAGGCACAGAGAGAGAGACTGGAACGGGGGCGGAAGAAGACGGAGAAGCGAGAGAAATGATAAGGGTGCTACTCGCCAACGATGGACACTGCCAAAGCGAAAGAATCGAGGGGGCGGGGAGGCCAGCTTGCAAGTGGTACGGCGGCGGCTCCTTGAAGGAAACGGGTTGTGGAGGGGGCGGCTGCGCGCAGAAAGACGCATACGCGCGGAGGACATCAAAGCGAGAGAGAGGGAGAAGAATAGGATGAGATGCAATGCTCAGTGGGGCACACGGGGAGGGCAAGGAGTGCACACGTGACAGCGTGGTGCCAGCGCAGCAGCACACCCCCACAGGAGGCCGCGCGGCCCGCGTAGCGGCCATGGAACCTGGCAGAAAGACGAGCGGAAGAAGGCGGGGGACTTGCGACTGCAGCTCCCGCAGTACGTCGATCCATCTTCCTCGTGCTTGCTCCGTAACGCTCTGCCTTGCGCCGCCCTTGGTCTCCCCTCACAGCGACCTCTCGCCTGCTCTCGCTACGGTAGCACGTCCGCGCCCGCGAGCGAGAGGCCGAGATGCGGTGGCGTCAGCGAAGGGGAGGCCGCGCACGATGCGCCCACACGGGCCCCAGGCATCGCAAGTGCGGGTGGCGACACACACACAGGGTGAAGGGCGAGTGATGGCCACCACGAGTTCAAACGCCAGGAAAGCGACCCTTGTCTCTCACTTCACAAAAAGCAAGCTCAGCAGCCGCGTCAGTGCATGATGATGTGGGAGTCAATGGCTCAGCCTGTGCCAGGCTTCTTCTGTTAGTCGGTCACTGGGTCACGGACAAGTCCGCAACCGCACGCACACAGCCACGCCTCACCCGCGTCACTGCCGCACTGCCGCTAGATCCCGCCCGTTTCAGGCGCACCACACGCCGTCGAGTCGGCCCATGCGCCTAACGGGCTCTTCCTGCCACCCCTCCCCCGCCCCCCGCCCCGTCCTCGGATGAGTGTTGTGCGATCGGTGCCAGACGGAGTTGACCGGTCTGCACGCCTCGATCCAAGTCGGTCGCGTCCAGTGTCCTGCTCGGGAGCGGAGGCTGTGGCGTCAGCAGTGCGGGTAACGGGGGTGTTCCGGGTGCATGCCGGGCGGGCGCGAGGCGGAATCCGGCCACCCCTGGGTCACTCGCGAAGAGAATAAAGCAAACGATAACGCGTAGGTGCGAGGATAGGGATATGGAGGGAAAATATTTAAAGGGTGGACTAAGAGCGTACTCGCATACTATACCCCCCCCCACCCTTTCTTCTCGGCTTACAGTTATAATACTTACTTTGGTCTGTCGCATCATTTGCTGTGCCTCCAAAACGCAGAGCCTCCTTTCATTCTTTTCCCAGCGTCGCATCTTCATGATCCTCGATGCTCATTCTGTCCAGAAGCGCACGCACGCTGGTGGGCGGGCAGAGGGGCACCACGTCGCCAGCACAAGCCGGAGCTCCGAGGAAAAAGGGAGGAGAATAGGCGAAATTAAAGCCTCATAAAGGAAACGACGCTACGGTATGAGAGAAGACAAAATAAAGAAGGGAGGAGTTTTTTGGCTTCTTAGTTGCCAAGTGCAGGGGTATTTAGGGCGATGTGAAAGGGGTGGAGAGGGAGATGAGTGTGAATAAGAGAGAGAGAGAGTTGCACCAATCTTTCGTTGCCTTCACTCCCCCTCCTCCTCCTCTGCACAACGCGTTTTCTGTTGCTCAATGGTGTGGGTTTGCCTGAGTTCAACTTGGCGAGGCGTCTGCTATGATTATGGTTCAACCGGGACTCCCTTTACAACGATGCGGTGGCTTTGTTCTTTGATGGCTTCCGTTGCTTCTTCAGGATCTACGGGACTATGTTGGGGAGACGAGCAAAAAAAGAAAAAAGAAAAACTAAAACAACTAAAGCCGAGGACTCGGCAAGGCAGGGGCACCCAAACTTGCCGAACATGCGCTCTTGCCTCACCCACAGCACGTGCAATCCCACGTCCGTACAGAATGCACGGACGCGCCACCGATGCGCATGGAAAACAAACGCGAGTTCACCACTGGGAGTCATGTGTGGCTCGTGCAGTTTAAGGAAAGACACATGAAGAGAAGTGAAGCAACGGCAAAAGCTTACACGGAGAGAGAAAAGGCCACGCGAAACACTGTGCACAATAGCGAGAAGGGAAACATGCCCCATCCGCGCCAGCACTAAAGAACTCTGATAGCCGCTAATTAAAAACATAGCGCAACAAGCAAAAACATCCTGGCACACCTGCTCACGCCCGCTCGTACGGTGATATTGAGTTGTGCGCAGACAACATGGAAGCGACGCCGGTAACGACCACAAGAAGACGAGAAAAGAAACAGTAGTGCTCCAAGAGAGAAAAAAAAAGAAAGAAAACAGACGGGGTGCCGGATCAGCACAAAGACGAAGATCGACTACGTCTCTCTTACTCCTGTGATCACGTAGTCCAGTGATGTGGTTCCGCTTGATGCTTGGGAGAGAAGAGAATGAGGAACGCACGGTAGCAAACCTATATATATATATACATATATGAAGGGAAAACAGTGAAAATTCGCGCGAGAAGAATCGAGGCAGCGAGAGAATGAGTGCAAGTGCAATAAAGAAAAACAGATGCAACCGTACTCGAAAGCGAACACAGAGTCAGCGCGCTTCGTCACTTGTGACCGCACATCCACTCACACTTACTCGGCCACTCCTACCTCACGGAGTATGTGGGTGGAGGGGATTCTGCCCACAAGACGGAAGACACAGGGCTTGGAGAAAAGATGAGAAGAAATATATACACACGAATTCATCCCCACCAGAGAGAGAGAGAGCGATGGGAAAAGGGAAAATCATGGGAAAGCGGAGGGAGTCAGAAAACAGTCGTGAGATTCGAAGCAACTGACTAACCTGTAGAGCAAAGGGAACGATGCGGATAAGTACATACGTATACGTATACATACATACATATCCTGGCCAAGAAAGCAGCAAAGAGCTGAAACCCTCGCACGCAAACGTGTGTGTGTGTGTGTATGAGAGAGCAAAGCAGCAATAAAAACATGAGCACCAACGCACAACACTACGAATACACAAATATGAAGCGGAGACACACACACACACACACACACACAATTGAAAGGGCAAAGAAGGAGCCGAGAGAAACCCGAAAACAAAAGAGACGAAGTGCATTTCACAGCCGTGTGCACGATGGGCAGACACTCAGGAGAGTGGAGAAGCACACGAACACAAAAAGGGAGGAAGCTGGGCAAGAGTCTACGAGTGCGAGAAGCACGCGTGGGTACATGTGTAAAGGTGTATGTGAAGGCTCCTGTCGCTACGCCCACTACAGCCCGTCAGTGGTCTTCCCTGCTAAGCGCCGCGGGGTTTGTTCTCAGTATCAAGGGCCACATCCGATTCACACACCACCTCCTCAGCCACCGCAGCCCTCTGTTTTTCAACATCGGCGACCTCGCCGTGCAGACGAGCGCGCGCCACCAGGACACGCCGGCAGTACGAGCGGTAGCGCAAGTGCACTATTACGTCTGTTATGAAGGCGCTCGTCGCGAGCCCGAGCATCACGAGCAGCGGCATCATTACGCAGTGCTTGCCGAAACAGCGCCTGCTGCCCTGCTTCTCCGCCTGCACCGTGTACCACTCGCCGTACAGGAAACGGTTAAGCAGCACGCTAGCGACCATGGTGGCACTGAAGCAGAAGTGGTAGTGCTTCGCAGGGTCCTTTGCGAAGATCGTGCGCGCTACCAGAATTTGAGAGGCAGCGCAGAAGCCATTACCGAGCGCGGCAATCACGTACGGCAGCGGGAGCGCGGCAGCCGGCAGCGTCAAGAACATAATGATGCTAGTAATGATGGTTGAGGTAGGGAAGAACAGCGCAATCGTGATCGGCACGCGGTCCTCCGCCTTGCGCTTCTGAGACCATACCTCGAAGAAAGACATCATCAGGCGGCCCACCGCGCTGCCCACGCCGTTCAGCACTGTGAGCAAAGCAGTAAGGGACGTCACCGGCGCGCTGCCCTGCAGAGCACCCAAGATAAAGGTCGCATTGTAGATGATCACAAACTCGGCACCGAAGACACACAGCAGCGTCCACCACAGAGCCCACAGCTCAAGGGTGCAGAGATTCTGCAGGAACGTGCCCTGGTACTGCGGTGCAAGGTAGTCCACATCCGTCTCTGTGGGGACGTGAGCCGCCCGCTGCCCATCGTCTTCGAGGGTCTCCTCAGTCAAAGTCAAGGCAGCCTTCTGCGCGGAGGCGTCAGCATCAGCGTCAGTGCAGAACGGTTCTCTGTCTGGCGAATGGCAGCCATTCGCGTGGCTCTCGCACGTCTCGTCGTTGTCGCTCACATTCCTGCTCTTTCGGCATGTAAGCTGTCGTCTCAGGCATGCGGGCAGCGGGACGGCGATCAGCATGTACAACCCAACCAGCACAGCTGTTCCACTCGCGAAGCCAAGCTTGTAAGTCCTGCTCAAGCTTAGGTACGCAACGAGCGCGGACGTCGTTGGCAGGTAGACGATGAAGAGCACCAATATGATGAAGCCCAGGATGAAGCGCCACATTGGTGGGGCCTGCTTGAGGTACCGTGTCTTCGTCGCGAGGAGGCGTTCCTTCGCCTCCTCGCTCAGATGGCTCTCCTGGTACCCGGTCAGGTGGTACGCCGGCAGGCGCATCACGAGGGCGCAGGTTGTATTCGTGAGAAAGGCGAAGACAGCTAGGAAGAACAAGTAATCCGAGACCTTCTCGTGAAAGAATCCGGCGAAGAAGGAGCCAACAATCGCGGAGCCGAGGCCAGGAAATGTCTTCAGCAGCGCGATCACGGGGCCTCGGTTTGATGGGAAGTATGACAGCACCGTCATGCAGCAGACAATGTCTGTCAGGGACATGCCCACGCTCTGGAAAGCGTTGAAGACGCAAAGCCGAACAGTGCTGCCCTCAATCAGGCCCTCAAAACACAGCGCAGTCAGGACAGCACCAAGTGGGTACGAAATCATGGACAAGATCGCCACCGGAAGGGGGCCAAAGTAGTCGTACAGTGCACCGAATGGAAGCATGAAGAAGCCGAACACAAGGCCGACTGTCGTCACGGAGGCCAAGTCACGCTGTGAGAGGTTGTAGCGCTCCTGCATCCTTGGTAACACGAGAGTAAAGGCATAGCCAAAGGAACCGCAGATAGTACCAAAGGAGCCGACGAGAAGAAGAGCGAAGCGGTGCAGATCGCTGATGCGCCCCTGAGAGCCACTCGCCAGCAGCTGCATGTGCGGTTTCGTGTTTGGATGATCTGCCATTTTTCTTTCATGAAAAAGTGTGTCTGGTGCGAAGCGAAGAGGTGGAGAAGGGACAGGGGCGGAGGTACTGTGAGAGGGAAAGAAAGGGTACGCTAGACTCGCAGGCGTAGAGGCACTTCGGGGACCTTTGCGTAATGCTCTAGGAGACAGCACTGCTTGCTGAATGCGTGAGAAGTTCACGTCTCGCCCTTCTGCTCCGAAATACTTCGCTATTGCGTTGGCAGCTAAAGCCGTGGGTAGTGTGTATGAAAGGAACCGGGCGGGGGGCGGGGGGAGTTGTTGAGTGTGAGAGCCATGGGGATAATCTGCTCGCTCCGCTTCTCAGACAAACAACAAGGAGAAGAGAGGGGAGGGAGGGGGGAGGGCTTAGAGAAGCCAGAGGAAGTGCTGCGTGTGTCTGGTAGCCGGTTTTTTTTTTGTGTGTGTGTGTATGTGTGTTTGGCTGAAGAGAGAAAAGAGGGGAAATGGCGGAAGAGGCGTTGATGGCGCTGAAACGGAAAACAAAAGCGAAAAAAAAAAAACAGGGAAAGAGGGGAGGGATTAGAGAAAAATAAAGATCCTACGCAACGAGGCACAGAGGCAAACAAAGCGGTTGAGTAGCCCCTTGTTGCTTCCTGGCATCATGTCTTTGGTCCCCGATGACTTCGGCCTTCAAACTCACTGAATACGAGCAAGACAGGCGTTGTAGTGCGTGGCAGAGGAGGAAAACAGTGGCTCTCACCACGTCTTCGTCTCTGCACTCGCCTGAGTCCATGTACATGGCCATCCTCCGAGTAAGTGAGGTACAGCCGGGAAAGGTGGAATGTCGAGGAGAGAGAGAGAGACCGAGGTGCAACAAAACGAAGGGGTCTGCGGACGGCGTCGGTGCACATGTGTGTGTGTGTGTGTGTGTGGGTGTGGGTGCGTGTGCTTCCCAAGACTGCTGAAGCCGAGATAAAAAAAAACATGCGTAGAGTTCTCTCGACCTCTCGCCATTATGCGCACGTCAGAAGTGACGTGGCAGAGTCCTCGCCGTTTGATGTAGTCGTATAGAGGAGAAGGTAGGGAAACCCCATGACCAACGCCACGCTTGAAGAGGAGTGGAAACGGAGAGGCAACATATAACACATACCCACACACACACACACACGTTCACCGCTCCCCCCCCCCTCCCTCTCCTTCTCCCACGTAAGCACTCACACATACATGCACATGTGGAGGTTGTGATGTACGTGTAGCTGATTAGTGGAAGCGCAGGATAAAGCGAAGAGAGAAAGTGGGAGAATGCGGAAAGGTACAAAGAAAAAAACCGAAGCAAAGGGGTGGAAGGAGAGAGAAAGAGAGAGAGAGGCGGGAGACATCAGTAAGAGCGCTGTCTTCGTTGACAGCGCGATCCTCCCCACACTCACTCACCGATGTCATCCGACAGTACTGAGACCCGTGTCGGCTTACATCGTTGTAAAGCAAACCGAAAAAAATAAACGAAAATGCCGAGCCAACAAGTCGACGTTATTGGCGCAGTGCGAGACAATCTCCCTCGCACACAAATTGCGCTCTGCGAGGAGGCAGTTAGAGCTGTGGGGACTTTTTTTCCGGTCTTCTCGCTTGTTGGCTGGGGCCGCTGCTATTCTGGCGGCAATCGGTGAACTTCGTGGCGACTGTGAAAGAGAGAGGACGGGGAGGGGAACTGGAGAACGGAGAGAAGGGGTCGCGCACTGCTTCAACTTTGAACAAAGGAACGCACAAAGCCATAAGCGCTTTCTTCGCTTCTGCGTCACATCGCGTTTCTCTGCCACGACTCTTTCACAAGTCCGTGTCACATGCACAGCCACGTCCACCATCACTGGCGCACAGAGCCTCCCCATGCGAGTCTGCCTGCGTCTCCTACGCAGCTAATCACTGTCTCTCTTCTTGCTGGCCCCTGCACGTGCATTTAGCTCCGCGGGAGTATCCAACGAAGGAGAGAAAAGCGATAATGGTGTTGAGGAGTGTGTGGGTTGGAGAGGGAGGGGAGGGGGGCACAGCTCATGCCTGCACACCGGCTTGCTGAAGCGCTGCTTTCACTCGAGCCCACGCCTCACGTGCATTTAGGGTGTGAAGCCCTCCACTCGTCACTGCGCACTCGCCGCGCGGGAGTGGAGGCATAGCAGCGTCGAGCTGGCGGATAACAGCCGGCAACAGTACGAGCCCCAGTGGACTGTAGGTCAGCCACGCTGCCGTCGTGAGCGTCTCCGCATGCGCAGCGCTAGGTTGTCTCAGCGGTAAGGCGACTGGAGCTGCCAAAACGTGCCTGTCGCCTCCCACGACATCGGACGCGCCGTAGTCGCCGATAGGCTCCATGCCATTCACTACCAGCACGGGCACCTTTAGAATTCGATTAAGAGGTTGAAGGACGTGCTCATACAGTGCGCTGAGCTGCCCAGCTAGCCATGCGTACGACCCATACAAAGGTGGAAAAGGCGCGCACGGTGACGGCGGTGCTGAATCAGACGACACCATAGCGCAGCTCGCCGTCGCTGCTACGCTCTCGTGCGTGGTGCAAGTCGCGCACCACATACGCCAGATGGCTTGCAAGCACTCGTGCACCGCATATCCGAGGACCAGGCACACAACGCCCCGCAGCGACGCCGTCAGGGAGGTGTACACGCGTAGGTCGACCGCCGGTGTCAGCCCAGAAGAGGTGGTAGCGGGGAGAACGACGTCCAGCCGTGGGTGGTTCACTGCTGCACCACCAGTAGGAAAGAGTGTGCCAGTTTCCGAGGGGACAGTCACGTCACACTCGGAGATGGTTGGGAGGTTGATAGCCTGCCACAGGCGCTGCAGGGCACGATAGGCAGAGCTCACGGGCAGCAGCAGCAGTGTACGACGCACAGATGCCCCTCCTGCCGTCTCCTTGGCGTCTCTTACGAGGACTGAGGAGGAAGCAGATGTCACTGCTGAAGGATCGCTTGCTGGAACTGGACCATCACCACCAGACACATCAGCAGGGCCTAGCGCTACTCCAGGCATCCGTGCGTGTACGTGCTGGAGTACATCCCAGAGGGCATCGACCACCACACTGAGCAGAAGCACTGACCTCGTCATCCTGGACTTACCACCACCCGTCTCCCCAGAAAAAGTCGTAGTGGAAGGTTCGAGCGAAAACCTCATAGCACTGCTGCGTCCCTGGACCTCCTCTGCCCAGCGCACATGCAGCTCCCCCAAGCTCTCCAGTGGTGGTGGTGGCAGCGGCGGTGCTCGTCTCCCGCTATGTGATCTGAGTGGTAGAGAACGCGTCGCCACGCTGTCTACGCGATGCAGCTTAGACGGCTGCGAACTCCCCGCCACGACACCGGCCGAGCTCGACAGCACAGCAAGTTCCGTGACGCTCAGGTCAGTGTCGCCCATCCCGTGCAGCTCACGCGACCGCTTCACGCCATCAGTGGCTTGAGACTTGAATGCGCCCACCGCAGCTGTGACGGAGCTGGAGGACGAAGGCTTGGATGAGAGCTGCAGGCGCAGGCGAATCGAGGCCGCAGGGGCGGTGACAGTGCTGGCAGGGCCTGCGGCTGGGGAAGACAGAGGTGGAAAATCTACGGCGCTGCATGGCTGCTGTAGGAGCGCGACCACAGCTGGCGCAGAAGCCGCAGAAGTGCTTGACGTTGTCGGACATTGCCGCATTGATGAGACGGAAGCATCTTCACTCAGCGCACCACTGGAGGCCTCTGCAGGAGCCGCGCTAGAAGATGGTCTGGACGGCATCAGTGATGCGGCGAGTGGTGGCGGCAGACCAGCAAGCGAGGCCAACTCCACACACTCCACAAGACTGGCGACTCGAGCGGCGAATTCCTCCTTGAAAGATGGTACTGTCTTGTCCCCAACGTCCTTCGCAATACCGCGGTAGCCCGCTGCACCAGCGGCTCTCCGAGAGCTTGCAGCTGTCCCCTCGGTGTCTGGCGGGGCAGGTATCGTGGAGTTGAGCGCCGCCGTGCGGTGCGAGCTGCTGTCGGTCTTAGTCATGTTCGCATCGTAGCTCTTACCGTAGCTCAGCTGCCATAGAAAGTGAAGTTGCCGGAGTATCACGCGAGGGTGCCGCAGCGCCACTGCCGCGCTCAGCGCAAGTGTGTCCTGGGTGGCTGGGGTCACGTGCCCACGCCCTTGCAGGGTCGCTGTTGCTACGAAAGCGGGTGCGGCTCGGCAGGTGGCCGACGCCCTCCTCGCTGGGTCCCGTTCACCCGTCAGCGATCCCGGCCCACACAGTGGTGGTGAAGACTGTCGGCATGGTGGGCTGTGTTCGCTGTCAGCCACGGCAGCAGCAGCAGCGGCTGCGGCGCATTCCTCCTGATATAGATCCTCCAGTGTGCTCCGAAACAGCGTTGGCATGGTAAACGGCGCCAATGACGTCCTCATCGCCGGTGAAGACACGCCAACAGTCTCTGCCGCTGTTCCCCCGGTGTTTGCCAAAGTGAGAAAAGGAGAGAAAGGTATGGCTGGCAAACAAGGCGGAGACATCAAGACGCTGCGTACGTACTGGGCCGTTGCACTCTCACCCAGACTGAGCACTGTCACGAGTGCCAACCACAGACGTGCAGCCGCCGTCACCAACGAGTACTTATCATGAGCTACATCCCTTTGTGAATCCTGCGTATTGTTCGTCGTGACGACGACAGACGGTAGTGTCACCGGGGCAAGCCACCTGCAAACGTAGCTGAGCAGTGTCGTGTCCGACTCAACGATGTCTTCCAGAAGGGCCTGCAGCGAGGATACCGAGACGCCGCATCCATCTTGCACCGCCTTGAAGCAAGAAGCGTCGGCTGCGCCGGCAGTGGCAGACGGACACTGGCGCATGCCCTCCGTGAGGGAGGCCGATTTCACGCCCATAACTGACTCCGCACGGTCACCGCTGTCTCCACGGCGTTGTTGTGCTGACTTGTGCAGCTGCCCAGCACTGCAACGCGCGTGGCGCGCCTGCAGGGACTGCACGGTGCTCCTTGCCTTCTCCACCATGGCAATGGCACCTACACGGCGCAGCTCCGCTAGAAACACCATTGCTGCTACGTCCATGAGTGCAGCGTAGGTGGCGGTACTCGCTGTCGCCGAGGATGACGCAGCAGAGGCTTCTATAACAAAAGGCGAGAGCGGCGTGCGCGCCACCACAGCAGCAGCAGACGCGGGGACAGACGCCACCTTGGGTTGTGGGGCCGCCTCATCCTCGGCGATGAGCTCTCTTGCCTCGCACTTATCGGTGCTATGCGAACCGCCTGCTGTTGCACGGGTGGCAGCAGCAGCAGCAGCAGCAGCAAAGCTGGGCTTGGCGTGCTGGTCGTCGCTGGTGATGGGAGCCGCTGCTTTGGTGGTAGTTACGGCCGTCGACAGCGAATGATGTAGACGTTTCGGATGCCGCAGGTGTGCCTTTCCATAGCGTAGCTCGAGATATGCCTTCCAGGCGGACAGGGTGAGAAGGCGTGGTGCAAAGGTGTCATGACTACCGGCAACAAGCTCCCCTTGTCCGAGTTGTTGATGTGACTGACAGACCGCCGAACCAGTCGGCGCCGCTGCTGCAGTGACACCTGTGCACACACCAGCCAACGGATAGCACAAGTACTCGTGCAAGTTCTCCTCAAAGTGGAGAAGAAAAGCCCTTGCAGATGTGTGCGGACACCACAGCAGCTCATCGAGCATTGTGAAGACCCGATGATCCGCCAAGGCGATGCACGATAGTGCAGGAGAGGCTTCGGGCAGCTGCAGACGAGGAAGCGGGTCGGGCCGGCAGTGCACCGAGAATGAAGGCGGCAACGAGGACACTGGTAGCGGAGTGGTCTGAGGGTCTCTCGAAGACACCAATGCCGTCTGCTCATCCTTGGGGCAAAGCTCACTGCCACCGTCGCCGACAGCGAGCGAGGATTCCAGAGATGGCACTGCAATAATGTGGGCGAGCCATGATGATCTAAGCGATGTGTCCACGAGCCACGCATGCGCTGCGAGAAGAGGAGGCAGACGCCCTAGAGGAGACCGCGGTGTCGGCGCGTGTGCTGCACTCTGGCTGGAACAACATAATGGAGACACCTTCGGCCCCTTCAAAGACCTTCCAGACGACTGCGCTGAGCAACACGATGGTGTCAATTCAATGAGGCTCTTGTCGACTCGCTCGCTCTCGCCAGTCGTCGCGAAGCCCAGTGCCTGCAGCACAGCTAGCGCGTTCTGTGCTGCCTCGCTGCCTGGTGGGGCATCTAAAACAACAGGGGCGAGACGGCGCCAGCGACGCAAGCGCGACTGCATGCATACCCCAGTGTTCTCGCCTGCCTCCAAGGCTGGTGAGACAGGCACGCTGACATCCAGAGCGCAGCCTTTTGCCCCGATCATCAGCCCCTGCGCTTCGTCATCTTCACTCATGACGTCCTCGTCGCTGAGTGGCATTAGCGGCCTCCTAGCCACTCCCACCTCCACATTGCTGACGGCGGTGCTACACGAAGGACCCGCGATGATTGGTGTGGCATCGGTAGCTGCTCCTGGAGGGATAGCACTGCCGCTGCTGCTGCTGCGGGAAAGCTGTAAGGCTAGTCTCTTATTGACTCCCATATCACTATTGTCACCATCAGTTGCGTTCGCTGAGCTCATCGCCGGCGTGTCAACAGCCTGGGGCTGTGGCGGCAACTTCATCAGAAGGGCTCCAAGATTGCCGGGTGCACTCGTCAGCCCCCCTAGAGTTTTCTTCACCTGCGTTTCTTCGCTCTCCAGAGATGGACTGGGCAAAGGGGCAACAGCAGCAGTATTGGCGATGGTGAGACCGACCTGCTGCACGTCAGCGGGGTTTGTTGTTGTCGCCCCAACGACAAGCCGCAGTACACGTCGAGAGCGGGAAGGAGCTGTTCCATCAGCAGCCGACGTCAACAGCGGTCCGGGCACGGTAGCCAATGATGGTGCCGTCACAGCTTTATCGTTAACGTCCTTAACCTGTGGTATGGGCGCCTCTTGGTTGCTGTTGAGGCTACTAACGTTGTTCGCGACGACAGTGTGAACTGCACCAGCAATTGACTGCTGCGCCAGGTCAGGCACCGCGGTAGAAGTTTCTTTTGCTTCTCGTGCTCCCTCGGCCGGGTTAATCAAACTGCGCGCTGTTGCCGCAGCGGCGCTCACATGCGCAAGGCGCAGCGCCTCCTCACACTCTCGTCGCCACTGCATTTCCTCCGAACTATCCCGCCATGCTGGCAGCGCCAGTGTTGCCCACTCTATCATGAGAGCACTGAGATCACCATAAGGAGACTTGGCCACGACCAGTCCGGACGGAAGCGCCGCCGCACGCTGCCAGAGCCAGTGATGGACAAGAGGTAAACCGCCCTTCTCAAAGCGAGTGTGGTGATAGCAAGAGGCTATACAGCGTAGAGAGCTGCAAGCGGCCGGTGCAGAAACAGCAAAAACAGGCGACGGCGCTACGCTAGGCGCTCCCAGAAAAGGTGTGGCAGACAATACAGAGGAATGCAGCGGCGGGGCCAGCGAAGAAGCGCCTCGCCGCCGCTCTTGTCGAATAACTTCCAAGGTGAGAAGCTGAAGAATAAGTCGTGTGCGAGGATGAGTGGGAGTCGCAGCAGTAGTGTTGACGTCTGCGGATGGCGCTGTCGTTGTCGATGACGCAATCGACTCCCACAGCTGATCCAGGTGACTGCACATCCACGCAGCGGCACCATCCTCGAGCTTTGACTCGTTGGAGAGGTACGATGAGGTTGACGATGGCCCCGGCACGCGTGGCTGTAGCTGCTGGAGAGCACGAAGAATATGTACGATGTGGTTCCCCGTTTCCATCTCTGTCGTCTGCCGCTGTGGCAGAGATGGTGGCAACCCTGCAGCGCCATCTAGTAGGCTGGAGCGCGCTTGGCTCGCCATGATCAGACGGTCGTCCATCAAGTGCACGCGATCAACACGTAGAGCAACGCCACCTGCTAACGGAAAACACGAAGCGCGGCTACGGGAAGAAGTGTGAGACCAGCTCAGGGCTGGGATGAAGAAAGCCCCGTCTTAATCCCAGCCCTGAGCTAATTAAAAGAGTAAAAAGGGAAACAGAGATTCGCAAGCCAAACACCCAAGCCTGCAAAGTCCCACTCCTGCGTTTACCGCCGTGCTACATGTGTGGGCGTGAAGCAACAGCACCCGTGGCGTGAGTAGCGGGGTGTGTATGCGAGTGGATCTGTGTGTGTGTATGTGTGTGCCTGTGATGACGCAGCAAATCCCGTACGGAGCCAGCGTTCTGAGTCCCGCTCCCGTCCTCCTGTGGCGGCAGCACGGGGCAACACCACCTCCCCGCAAAGACGCAGCAAAATGCTAAAAAAAAAAAGAGGGGAAAAAGCGGGAAGAAGAAGCAAAGCCGAACAGCCACAGCGCCTGACCCTCTTTACGTCTCTCTACGGCCGTGTTTTAGAGGCGTGGGCGCGCACGTGGCTCCTGCGGCTTGGTGCATGGGGAGCCGAACGAGGGAAGGTGCCGAAGAAACAAGAGCAGAACACAGGCAAGAGAGGAGAGAGTGTTTTCCATCATACACCTGTGTGACAGCACGTTGTCATTGTCGAGGCCTCGTTGTGCGGGTGGGCATCAAGGCGTCTTGAAAAAGTGGTGGGTGTAAAGGATGAGGCAGAACCAGAGAAGAGAGAGGTGCGGAAGGGGAGGGAGGGAGGGAGGGAGGGGGGGAGGACAGCGACCAGGAAAAGGAGGCGCCAAGAAACACGGTGCGGCAGACTACAGGAGAAGGCAAGTGACAGAGGTGAGCCAGCTGCTGTTGCGGTTGCCTGTCGGTCTCACCTCTCCATATCCCATTCTCCAGCGGCCTCCTATCACTCAGCGGCACACGTGGCCCTACGTCAAACCTCCGCCCTTTGCTCGGCACAGTGCACCTCGGCGCAGAGCAACTCCATCCTCCGCTTCCTCTTTCTCCTTTCCCTCTCCTACAGGGCACACACACACACACAGTAGGTGCCCACTGTAAGCCTCTCTGAAACCATACGGTACGCGCGTGGGCGTGACTATGAAGCGAATCCTGCGAAAGAAAGCGGGAACGGTCCGTCTGCCCGCAACTACGCGGCACTGACCTCTTTACTGGTCGGCGTAAATCGTTCGTTTCCGTTAGTTCCACCACACCGCTTAAGGCGCAACAAGGGAGCCGAAAGGGAGAAAAGAAAATAAAAAAAAGAAGGAACGCACAGGCAGAGAAAGGGCGGGTGGGTGGGTGGGTGGGTGGGCGGGTGGAAACGAACAGGTAACCCCACCAGCCTTCTTATTTTTCGTCTTTGGGTCGCACGTCTACGCGCACACAACCAAACAAAGCACACAGCCCCCTCTCCCGCCACAGCCCTCCTCGGCGGCTTGTCGCTTGGCCTTTGCCAGCTGTGCTATGCCCACGTGGAGGCAAAGAAAAAAAAAAATAATAATAAAAAGGCAAGGAGGTGATGAAGGGTGGACTCCACGCATAACGACAACGATGACGATGCAAGAAAACAGAGACACCAAAAGACAACGTGCGTCGTTCAGCCCCCCGGGTGTGTGCGTCGGTGTACCGCTCGATGCGATTGAGCGGTACACCGACCTTTACAGGAGAGACACACATTCTGAAAAAAAAAAAAAAGAAAAAGAAAAGGAAAAAGCGTAAGCGCTAGACAGCCCCACACGCCACCCCTGCTCACGAACTATGGATGAGAACGAGCTATACGAGCACAACTGCATTATGCATGGTGGAGCGTACGATCAAGGGCATGAAAGGCGCACGAGTGACGGGATGGCACACGCCGCTGAACCAAGGTCGAAGAGCCGGAACGTTCTCCCCTCCGCACGACAATCGCCTCTTTGTTTCGTTGTTCTTGTGCTCTCACACTACGCTACTCTGTTTCTCCCTGTCTGGCATCTCGCTAGTACTTGCGCAGGTACTCGGCCACGAGAGTCACACCGTAGCCAGTGGCACCAGCAGTGTTCGAGCTGGGGTAGGCCATATCAACGTGCACAAAAGGGCCCTTGAAGCGCTCGTGGAGATGTTTCTCTACAAAGTAGCCGCCGCAGCTCGAGCCGGCGCTCGACTTCGAGTTTTCGATGTTTCGCATATCTGCGCAAGGGCTTCGGTACACCTCCTCATGGTACTCGGGGCAGTAGAGCACTGGGTAGCACACGTCGCCGGACTGCAGGCCTGCATTTACCATGTCCTGTTCTGCCTTAGCATCGCTGACGTAGATGCCGGCGTGCTTCGAGCCCGTCGCCACACCCTGCGCACCCGTCAGCGTCGCCATGTTGATCACTTCATCCGGAACGAAGTCCTGCTCCCCCGTTGCGTAGTACACGCCGTCGCCCAGAACCATGCGGCCCTCTGCATCAGTGTTCATCACCTCCACTGACTTACCGGACTTCATGATCACCACATCGTCGTTGCGATATGACTTGGGACCGATCGCGTTTTCGGCTATGCATAGCGTCACACTGATGTTGGCGATGTGGTTGTAGTGGCTCGTCTGCACCTTCATGCTGCGCACCACAGCGATGAAGGCACAGAACACACCAGCGGAGCCACCCATATCCATCTTCATGTTCGTCATGTGCGCGGCTGGCTTCAGAGCAAGACCGCCGCAGTCGTACACGATACCCTTGCCAACCATCGCAATATTCTTGGCACAGGTAGCGGCGTGCGGGTTCCTGTAGCGCAGCGTCACGAGATGTGGCGGGTACTGAGCACACTTGCCGACTGCATAGATGCCACCGTAGCCCTTCTCGCGCAGCTCCTCGCCTTTGATTACGGTGATGTCCGCACCGAGCTCAGCGGCGTACGCCGCAGCGATCTCAGCGTACACGACAGTATCCAGCATGCACGGCGGCGTGTCTACCAGGCGCTGGCACAGCTGCACTGATGTGCAGATCGCCTCCAGCTCCGCAGCGCACACGGACTTCCCCTGCACGCTCTCGTTTGTGAACGCGACGCGTGACGACATCACAACGTTCACTGTTGTCGTCTGCTTCATATAGGCCTTCGCCGCCTGCCCAGACTTCGCTGTGTATGAGTGCGGCACAGCGCGCGCTACAGCGTTCGCGATGGCCGCCTCTGCGCCAGCAGGCGCGCGCACGTACACGTCCAGCGTCTCACCCTCGTCGACGGTCCCGCAGGCGGCAACAACAGCCTCCGAGAGGCTGTCCGCGCGGTACGGGCAGTTCGTGCGCGACGCAGTTGCCGGCAGCGCAGTCACCGTCACCTCCGTGTAGCCCTCGCGCCCCGCAACCACCGCAAGCGTCTTCACCGTCGCGCCATCCTTCACGCGCCTCAGCGCCTCCGCGACAGCTGGGCAGTAGAACCGCAGGGACTCCACAGACTTGTCCCTCAGCTGCCCCAGCGCGCCCACCAGCAGCACGTGCGCCGCAACACACGACACCTTCGAGATGTCCGTGAACATCACGTTCGACTTGAACTTCGCGCACGTTTGGACGTACGCCGACACCGCCGACTCCTCCACCGCCGACTCCGAGCGCAGGCGCTTCATCTCGGACATGTCTGGCGTAGATGCAGGGAGAAAGCCTGAGAGAGAGGTGGAAGAGAGAGTGAGTGCGCAGAGGATCACACCGAAAACCAGCGGCGAGGGCGCGGAGAAGCGTGGCCTACAGAGAAGAGAAATGGATTCGATGAATGGTAAGTAAGTAATGCGGGTCACACAAAGACACAGAGGTGAGTCCACACACAAAAAAAAAAAAACGAAACAAAGAAGGCAAGATAACCGATAAGAAATAAAAGAGAAACAGATGAAAATGCGGCTGGAGAAGAGAGGGAAAGCGTGATGGGCGGACAACTTCGAAGAGCTAAATCGAGAATGTGCGTAGGGTGTTTTGCGCGCTCGCGTGAGAAGCTGGGCATCATCGGCGATGTTCGATGGAAGGAAAGGGAGAGGAACGAAGGGGATGGTAAAAGGAAAAGCGGAAAAGAAGGCAACACGAAGAAAATGTAGAAAGATAAGCGCACATGGTCGCATAATCGTTCGAGCAGTGATGACATGAAGGACACGGTCCGTGTAAGATACACAAGCGTAGCGACTCAGAGAGAGAGAGAGACACACATAAAGTAGGCGTACCTCTCAGTGGCAAGTAGCTTCTAAGCGCATGAGAACGTACTTGGAAACAGCGAGGTGCCTATCGAGGTGAAAGCGCGGAAAGGAGAGGATAGGAGAGACCAAGCGTCCCTCCACTCCTTTCTCCTCTGCACCAATCTCCTCCCCTACGCTGTCCATTCCCTCCACCACCCCTTTGGCTTTGGCTGTAAAACCGATACTGGCGTGCCACCGTGGAAACCGCATTGCGAGATGAGCTCTCGTGCGTGTACAAAACGATCCAGTCGGACCTTTTCTCGCTTTGCCTTGTGGGAAGAAGACGATGTTTGGTGCCTCCGCCTTTTCCGCCCTCCTCTCCCCACCCACCACGCACTGTCGACACCGCCTATACAACCGCGTTGAAGACAGTGCGTGAAGAGAGGAAAGAGAGGGAGGTGAAGAAGCTGGAGCTGCCATTTGCAAACGCCTTCCCGTCCCGCTCTGACCTTCCCTCCACCCCCTGCCTTGCTCTAGATCCGCAGCACTGCCGGTGCCAGCGAAAAAGAGAAGATGCCTCACAGACTACAGCGAAGACGCAACACAAGCCCAACACAAGGAGTGGCGTACGCATGTCTGTGTGTGTGTGTGTGTGCACGCAAGACCACTCAAACAAGAAAGGGGAGAAGACGCACGCAGAAGTGCTCCCATCACCAACTCTCTTGATGGCGCACGCGCACATGCACAAATAGCGCCGAAGGACGAAACAGGAGGCGCTGAAACAGAGGGGAGAGGGAGGGAAAGCGAAATCAGTCACGCAGAAAGGCACCGTCGACAACAACAAAGCCCTTTTTCAATCCCCTTCTCTCACATCCACTGCATCCTCAGCAGCCTCACACCGCGTCAGTTGATAAGACCACCGCTGTTCCTTAACGTTGGAGACGTGTATCACCTCTGCTGCCTAACCTCGGCGTTAAAGCTGGGCATTCATATGCATAGGGAGGGGAGAGAAAAAAAAAAAAAAACAGAAGCTACGATCGGAAACCGCAGGCACACTGCGTCGATGCAGCTTGGTGAGGAAGAAGAAAGAAATGAGAGACAAGGAGAGAAGTGAATGGGGAAACGACAGAAGAGTTCCCATGTGCGCTACAGCAGCGCAACACATTTCAGAATAAGACCGGAAGCCCTCAGCACCTGCGCACTCAGACCAACACACAGACAGGCCGGCCATCTCGCACGAATATATATATATATGTATGAGTATATGTATATAGGGGCTAGAGGATACGAAAATATGGCAGAAAATCAAACGTGAAAGAGAGAGACTAGCACTGGTCAGCCAGCGAAAACCTCATCACGACTAAGAAGCGAAACGAGGAAAAAGAGAAACTCGCACAGATGAAAACGCGTCACACAGGCAACCCTGTTCGAATGAGAGAGTGCGCGCGCTACAGCGTTCGCGATGGCCGCCTCTGCGCCAGCAGGCGCGCGCACGTACACGTCCAGCGTCTCACCCTCGTCGACGGTCCCGCAGGCGGCAACAACAGCCTCCGAGAGGCTGTCCGCGCGGTACGGGCAGCTCGTGCGCGACGCAGTTGCCGGCAGCGCAGTCACCGTCACCTCCGTGTAGCCCTCGCGCCCCGCAACCACCGCAAGCGTCTTCACCGTCGCGCCATCCTTCACGCGCCTCAGCGCCTCCGCGACAGCTGGGCAGTAGAACCGCAGGGACTCCACAGACTTGTCCCTCAGCTGCCCCAGCGCGCCCACCAGCAGCACGTGCGCCGCAACACACGACACCTTCGAGATGTCCGTGAACATCACGTTCGACTTGAACTTCGCGCACGTTTGGACGTACGCCGACACCGCCGACTCCTCCACCGCCGACTCCGAGCGCAGGCGCTTCATCTCGGACATGTCTGGCGTAGATGCAGGGAGAAAGCCCGAGAGAGAGGTGGAAGAGAGAGTGAGTGCGCAGAGGATCACACCGAAAACCAGCGGCGAGGGCGCGGAGAAGCCGTTGAGGAGTTCAACAGGGAAAAGGAAAGACAGGGCAATGCAATACTCGTCGACAGACCACCATGAGTAGAATAGGGGTTGTTAACAGCGCGCGAATCGGTGTGTTGCTACGCAGCGATAGGCCCCCGACGTGCCCGCGAGAAATGCGTGACGTATCGCTTTGCATTCTGCTGGCAGAGAGACACTTGAATTTGTGAAGGCACACACATACGTGCAAAGATAACCATTCACGTGCTGCGAATCTAACAGAATCTACAGGTAAAGGGGAAAAGTGGCGTGAGAGTCGGCCAGTGAGGCGCTGGGAGGAAAAAAGCGAGAGTAAGGAAGGATGGAAAAAGATGACGAGCAATCAGAAGAGCTGCACCACATCCGTCGCGCTGCCTAGAGTAGGAATGAAGTGGAAGTTCGAATGACTCACGCGTACATGCGTGCATCAGACGGTGTCTGTTTCGCCTAACACACCTTACAGGTGACCACCAACCTCTCCTCTGCAGAGAACAAAGGATGGCGGAGGCAACCCGACGCGACGACAAGCTCGCCCTTTAAACCGAAGAAAGGTGTCAAGCGTCGTTCTCCGAAACGAAGTGGGTGTGCAGGTGAGCGCCCACGCGGCTCGACGCATGAAACGCAGATATAGAAAAGGAAGAGAGACACAACTGAAAGGGTCAAGGTTTGAGTTGGGCCGGCCACCGGCGCCACTGCCTTTCCACTCCACTTTCCTTACCTTTCTTGGTGAAGCTCTCTCGTGTCGTGTGTTTGTGCGTTGCCGTGCTCTTATCAACAGAGGCTTGCCTACATGGCACACTCAACACCTCTCTCCCCTCTCCGCTTGCCCGCCTACCAGTCGGGGAGAAGGGAAGGAGGGAAACGATGGGGGGGCGTCATTCAAAAATGAGCAACAACAAAGGCGAAACAGAGGAAGGATATGCGGCAGGGAGAAAAGGAAAAACAAAAAAATCAGCGAGGAAAGAGGGCGACACATATGGAACACACACACACATGCGCGCGTGCACGGGAAGAAAGAAAAGGGTCGAGCCTTCATTCGCGAGACGACACCGCAAAGTTGAGTGCAAAGGTCAAGGAGAGGGAGGAGTTCGGGGAGAGAGCGAGAAAGAGATGAGAGCAAAACAAGAGAGAGCAGGGAGGATGAGGAAGATGGAATTCACAGACAGACGTGGTGCCCTGCCCATCATGTCGCTTCATTTTTTTCGTTGTTGTTGTGTTCGTGCTCATGGGTTCGAAAAGGGTAGATGTGAATCGGAGGAGGTTCGGGAAAGGATAAAGGGTAGGAGCAGGATGCCTACATAGGTCTACTCGTAGGAGGGGAAAGAGAAATCGAGAGAGGGCTAGGATGAACAATGGGGAAAAGCCATAAGGAAGAGGTGCTTCAACGCGCACACACAGAGCCACAGAGCAATGGAAAAAAAAATCAGCCAAAGGGGACTGAGATGAAAGGAGTAAGTACACACATATGCATATTCATTTACATATATATACATATATATACATTTATATAAACACACACACACGCACACATGCATGCATACGGGCATACAGACGGGCATGTACAAGCGTGAAGCCTCAAAAAATGGGAAGGAAGAGAACTTCCGCGCTACATGGGAGGACGACAAAGAGAGCACATGTGCTGTGGACTAAGGCTTTAGTGAACAGCCACAAAGTGTGTGTGTGTGTGTGCGTGTAAGGCAAAGAGAGAGGGAGGGAGAGAGAGAGACAAAGCGAAGCCGTCATTTGCACTCCCTCCTCACTTTTTTTTTTCTGCTGTCCGTTTCGTTTGCATTTGATAGCAAAAAAAAAAAAAAAAAAAAAAACGAGAGCAACACAACACAACACACACGACTAACACGGCAGCTCTGGACACCTCGCAACACATGCATAAACGTTGAGTGATCGCTGTGCTGTCAGAGAACGCGCGCGCGCGAGAGAGAGAGAGAGAGAGTGACAGGCAGTCAAGGAAAACAAACAAAAAAAAAGATTTAACATGAATGACATCACCAACAACATCATAGAAGAAAAATGTGAGAAACGGCAATCGACTTCTTCTCTCGCCCTCCCACTAAGACGTCTACACACACACACACACGCACACGCACACACATCAAAGATAAATCGGCTAGGCGCGTTTCCTCTGGCGGCATGGGCAGCGACACTTGGCACTCTGCGACTCAGATGAGGAAACAGAAGACTCAAAGGGGCAAAAAAAATCGATGGAGCAAAGCTGAAAAGCAGAGAGCAAGCAACAACGACAAGAGAAAGGAGAGCGCAGCCACGTAAGCGAAGATACGCAGTGACATAAATAACCGAAAAGAGGGGAAGCAAATGTAGCGGGGAAGAGTGGGAAAATAGAGGAGGATGCAGTGGTCACGCTGATGGGCGTCGTGCTTGTGTCGCCCCTCTTCCCCTCGCCCTGATAGCGTATGCTGAGAAGGTGATCGGGCAAGAGGATGTGCACCAGCAAAGAGGCGCACAAGCACACAAGAAAAGGACAACACGGGGTGGGATAGAAGAGAAACAAAAAAAAAAGAGACGCAAAGTGCGCCTGTCACGACAACACACACACACACACTTTATTGCGCTTTCCTTCGGTGCAACGGTGCAAAACAAAGATGAAGAATCTGGGCGTAGGGGAGCAGCCGAAGTGAACACCTCACACGCCTGGGCATGCACAAAACACATCTGCACATCTGCATGCATGCATCTAGGAATTCATATACATGCTCACGTACTTCAAAACACGCAGAACCGTGTGACGATGAGTTCGATGTAGAAAGCCGCTCGCGCAGAGAGGAAAAGACTCACACAGCCGAACGCGATCAACAGCATGCTGACAACGCACTGGCGCACTCGCGCATGACCGGAAGGAAGCGTAGCATAAGAAAGGAGAAAGACAGACGTGCACCGAGAAGCATCCAGAGGGGGAGGAGGAGAGGTGCTCTTACACCTCCCCCTCCCCGGTATTCAGCTGCAACGAATAAAAGCGAAATACATAAGAAGAGAAACAGAACAATGTCACATGCACACACCAGCTCGAAGCAGAATCAGCCTCGGTATTGAGTCCTATACCGATACTCACATGGTGAAGGGGAAATTTGGAAATATCAAAAACAAAGAGAGCAAGAGAGCAGAAGAGGCAACAAGGACGTAAGAGAGGGGGGGGGATGGTGACAGGGGATCGAAGAGAAAATGATGAGCACAACAATAACGAAATCACGCAAGGTTGAAATGAAGGAGGAGAAAAATAGGGGACTCGAGAGGGAGAGAGAGAGAGGTGCGAAAGAGGGGGTCAGAACTGGCAAAGGAAAATAAAAAAAATTTCACAATTACCTTCGACGAGAGGGGAAAAGGGGGGGACGACATCTGCAGTGAGATGGGTAAAGGGTAAACAGAGGGGAAATGCCTGCAGGTGAACGATGAAGGACTCGCACAGGCACTATGGCTACCCCACTTGCAGCACAAGGAATCACCCCGCAGTGGGTGCCCAAAAAGCGGCAAAAGCACAGAGCAGGCGAGAGACGGAGAGAAAAAAAAAGCATCGAGACAGGAATCAAACGGAGAACGTCAAGCACACATTAGATACCCACTGATCTGAAACGCCACTGAGAAAGAGGGGAAGTCAGGCGCGTGCGCCTCGCCCCCTCCTCCTCCCGTCGCTCTCTCTCTCTCTCCGGGCCTTCCCCCTTTCTCGACCGATTCCCTTCTTCTCCCACCCCGCTTACGTGGGGGGAGGGGGGAGGGGAAGAGGGGGGGAGGAACTGAAACAGAGGTGGAATGAGAGAGAGAGGCGAGTAGAGGAGAAGGAGGGGAATGCAAGGCAGCACATAACACTTACGAGCATCAAACCGCAAAAAAAAAAAAATCCTCCGCGAGTAGGCGCCGACGCAGACACTCAGAAAGGGAGGGAGGGAGGGGTGGGGAAGAAGAAACACACGAGAGACTATGAGAGAGCGAGAGCGATAGACATCTCTCACCTAAAAGGGAAAAAAAAGGGAAAGATACAAGAGGAGCAGCGAAGGTAAACATGGCATACGCAGCCCCCGTGTATCGGTGTGCGCGCTGCCTACCCGCCTTCGCTACTTTGTGAAGGGCGGTGGAAAGAAGTGCGGATCCGCATAAATCACCTGCCCACAGCTCCCACTAGTGCTGCCCCCACCCCTATAGTTCCCATTCGCCAAGCCTGACATCATGTGCGGTGGCATCATCATCATGTGACCCTCGTTGGTCAGTAAAACTGGAGACCCTCCATGCAGCGGCCGCCCATCCCCACCAACATTGGTGAGGAAAACGGTACCACCAGCCGTAGAGGCGCCGCTACCGGCCATGAGCATACCGTTCATACTCGCGCTGGAGTGGCCGCTGTGCACCGACGACGGCCCTTGCAGACGGACACGATGGCGATCCACAGCCGCGATCGGTACGAGCTCATCGAAGCAGCGCGGTGCATTGTTTTCAGCAACCAGCCCGCGGTCCACTGAGCGAGAGAGCTCCACAACGAGCGGCATGCAAGGCAGCCCATCGGTCTGGAAGTGCCTCGTCTGCTGCGGCAGGCGCCTAACACCTTCGCAGTACTCCTTCATGCGCACGTACTGGTCAATGTCGGCCGCGTACCAGAAGCCAAACCGGTCCATCAGCACGCGGCACCGCAGCTTGTAGATCAACTCCCACACGTTGTTGGTCCTCACATGAGCAATGAAGGAGGTCTCTGAGCGGGTTTCGAAGCTCTGCGCAAGGCCAGCGTTACGCCCGCACGTCGCCTCGATCACGCGGTTCAGTAAGCCGACGCGGTCACGCAGCTCGCACGGGAACATTTGAATAAAGATGGGCAGCACAGGTGCGTTCTCCAGCGTGGACGTGTCGCCTCTGAACGCACAAGAGAACACCTCCGCTGTATTCTGGCTCTTTCCACTGTCCAGCGATCTCCGGCTTCCGTCCAGGTTGCGCTCTAGGTTGCTGCTCATAGACTGTGCCGACCAACTCGACCCGCCCAAGGACTGCAGAACTGTGCTGTTGCTGGCTGACCCGGGCCCTGTCACGATGTGTGCCGTCGGCGCGGGAGGAGAGTTCTCGTGGTACGGGTAATAATGCAAAACGTTCAGCATGGCGCCGTGAACGTTGATCTGTTTACGCAATGTATCGGTGTTGGTCGAAGACACCACCGACCGGATACCAGGGCACGTCGGCCCAGCTGCCTTGCTGCCAAGAGAGGCGGCTTCAATGCTCGTCACGTGCGGTAGATTCGCTGCAGCAGTCTTGCCCACGGGTGACGACGTCCTGGCGTGCAGGGAAGCCAAGGCAGCCTGCTCGGACACTGCCGGCATACCCACGTTAGGCTGTTGTGAGGCAAGGTACCCCGTATACTCCTGCAGGGGCAGCAGCTGCGATTGTGAGTTGTTCGCTGGAGAAGAAGGTGGCAAGGTCACGTAGTGTGAACTCGGCGCCGGTCTCTCTGGTGCAGAAGTCTGCGCCATGCTGACGGCGCAGGAGTAGCCGGAGACACCGGAAGGGGACGACGCGTTCACCTGAGACGATGCCGCTGTATGCGGAAACCCGGCGAAAGCTGCCGGTGCAGCTACGTAGAACAGGGTGACGCCTCCAACACCGCCACCAGCAGACATTGTTGTAGAGGTTAATGGCTGCATCGATGGGGATTGTACGGCACCACTGCCGTGAGCGGATGGGCAGAGAGGAGCAGAGGCCCCCTCGCTGGTAGGGGGAGTCTGAGCCGGCACCTGCATTGCGTAAAGGTGCTGTTGCTGCTGCTGTTGTTGCGCTTGTGTGGAATTACCTGTAAACGAGTTTTCGCTGAACGAAGGAAGCAACATAATCATCTGCGCTGGGCCACCCGACGGCGGAGTGCTGCTCCTTGTGTAGTAGCCGTTGGCGGCACTGAAGGATTGCGCTGGTGATGTCGTGTAAGTGCCGCTGCTAGAGAAGGCCTGGCCTATGACCGTCGCCGCCCCTGATGTAGCCCCGACAGAGTACTGAAGCGAGCTCGACTGCGAATGCACGCTTGCTTGAAGCTGCTGCTGATACTGATGCTGGCTGCTGCTGAGAGCGGCCAGGTCTTCGGCGCTGGCAACTCGAGCATTGCTAGTCCACATCTGCGTCGGCAACGGAGACGGGGTAAAACCAAGTCGCTGCTGCTGCTGCTGATGCACGCGCTGAATCGGCTGCTGTTGCTGCTGTGGGTGGAGGACCATCCCCTGAGATGGTATCAGCGGAGTCTGTAGGTTCCCCGAAGATGCCTGGGACTGAGCGTGCATGCTGGCGTCTGAGATGTTGCTCCCTATAGGCGTGTCACGCGCAGTGACAGCACCGGCGGTGTTGGCCGCCACACACACACAATACTCATTGGGATAGGTCATGGCAGTGCTGAGTGGTTCAAATGTGCTCAAAGGCGGTGGTGCCGGTCGCGCCGGCTCGCTCAGTGATGCCGCCACCTCATATTCGGTAAATGGACGGACAACGACCGGCGTCCCCAGCACCGCTTGAGACCCTGATGCCGCCAACAGGCCGCCAAAGCTGCCTGACCTCACTTCCAGAGAAGCCGACTGCTGCAGGCATTGCTGCGGAGGACTTCCAGACATGTCGCACGACATGCCTAGCACCTCCGGTTCGCCGTTCCCGTCACCATCGTGGTCACTGGTGCCTTCGCACAACTGCTCGACAAACGCTACCTGTCCATTCATCGCATGGGTGTAGTCGTCGTCGCAGGCGAAGGAAGGAGCCGCCGTCGGCAGGTAGAGGGAGGTGTACCCGCTGATGTGCTCCTCTGCGGCGGGTGGCGATGGCGACAGTGGCGAGGAAGGTCTTGACGAGAGCGACGTGGAGAAAAACGAAGTGCCCCCGTGTACGTGTGTCTGACGCGATGCCCGAGACCGGCCATCACCGCAAGCCCTCCCATGGTTGCTGGTGGAGGAAACAACACGACTCAGGTTTTCCCCATCTGCCTGATTCGCTGACGACGCATTCAACGGCATCGCGAAGCTGCTACGGGCGTCCACAAGGGGAAAGTCAGTGGCAGGAGCGTTGTTCGTGTCAAGCGCGTGGACAGTGGACGACGCGGTGTACTGACTCACTGTGTTGAATTGATTGGAGAGGCCCTGGGAGATGCATGGCGGGGGACGCTGCTGCAACAGCAGCGAGAAGGGCTGTGGAGTCCCACCGTCGGCACAACCTGAAAAGAAGGCAGAAACGTCCATGCTGGTGATGAAGGGGATCGGGCTTGACTGTACAGGAGTCGGCAGGCTGATGAAGGCCTTTGACGGTGCCTGTTGCTGCTGCTGCTGCTGTCGCTTCCGATGGTGCTGCTCTTTGGCATCCCTTTGCGACGGCAGCAGCTGCTCCCCCATAGTCTCTCCGAGGACATCTGAAGAAATGAACGGGGTCCACGGCAACACAGTCGCATCGACGTCGCTGCTGTTAAGCATGTCGCCCATGTCGTCGGTCAGAATGTTGCTTGAAACCTCCGCAAGCTGGGAAAGACGCACAGCGGCAAACGAAGCGACGCGCTGAGCGCTGGAGGCGGCGGCAGTACCAGGGGGGGTGTTGGTGACAGTAGACGCGGAGTTTTGCATAGAAAAAGGGGAGAACGAAGACGAGAATGTCTGCATGGCACGCACTACACAGAAGGGGCAAAACAGGAAGAACAGGAGAAAAAGAGGAGTGAGGAGAGAACACACACACACACACACGGCACGCTCACAGTGATGAGGGAGGGGGGATTTGCAAGGGCAAAGAATGCACACAGTCAATACACACAGAACGGAGATAAACAAAAGAAAAGGACGAAAGGGGAAAAAAAGTGATCTACAGCGTCGAATGAACCGGCGCAGCCAGCGAGTTTCGGTCGTTCTGCTTGTGTGTGTGTGTGTATGGCTTTGGAGGGAAACACGTGCACACGGCCACACGCGCGCGCAAAGCGAGAGTCACAGTCTCAATAGAATAAACGAAATAACAAAAGAAAATTAGGAAACGAGAAGTGCACCTACAGAAACGAAAGAGAGACCCAACGGCAGGAGAACAAACAGAGCGCGAGCGAAACGGGGGAAAAAATGCGGCAAGACGCAGTATTAAAGAATGTCACCTCGTAGGGAGAGAGGCAGGCGTGTGAAAGGGAAAGAGAAGAAAAGAGAAAAGCAACGGCAATATAGAGAGAGGGAGAGGGAGAGGAAGAGGGAGAGAGAGATGTAGACCTCTGCAAGGATTCACCAAGTGTGTAACCTGCGAAACACCTAAAGACGAGAAGAAGAAAGTGAGGCAGGGGAAATAAAAAAATAAAAAAGAGGGGGAACCTCCTTATGTCTCTCTCTCTCTCGCTCTTGGTCCGTCTGTGCGTCGGAGCCCTTTTGTTGTTGCTTTCGCTTGTTTGCGTCTTCGAATGAATCCTCACCAAAAAGGCAAACACACGAAAAGGGAATATATAAATATGTGTTTCGTTGATAAGAATATGCCAGGGCGAGGCGCTCGTAGTGGGGAAAGCAAAGGCACCAAGGCAGCAGCAATTGGCGCACAGGATAGGGGGAGAGAGGGGGGGAGAAAGAAAGAGAATAACGAGAACGAGGACAACTAGAAGACTATAAAAAAGGAAAAAAATGGAAAGACAAGCAACGACGGGAACACCAGACGCGCAGCAGCACACAGTCCACTAAGTACTTTTCTGTTCTTGTCTTAATGAATCTTGTTAGCTTAGGAGGAGGTGGATGGGGGGAGGGGGGTCGGTTGCCGCGGTGGACTGCAGAGACCACTTGCTTCTCTCTGCACCGTCGTCGCTTCTATGTGGCTGTTTTTTTTTTCCTCCTTCCTGCCACTGTATGAATATGAGGGACAGTGGCGCACTTGACGGAGAAACAAAATGAAGAGGACGTCCAAAAAAAAAAAAAAATGGTGGAAGACAAACGAGAGGGTCAAGCGAGAAGGGAGAAAGTGAGCGCCAAAGAGAGAGGAAGAGGAGGAAAACCAAGAGGGAAATGAAAAAAAAAAAAAAAAAAGAAAAAAAAACGAACGAAGAAGTGGCCGACAAAAAGGAGCGCTGGAAGACGAGAAAATCAAACAGAAGTGTGAAAAGAATGAAGCGGAGGAGGAAGGGGGGAGGAGGGAGGAGGGAGGAGGAGGAAGAGGAGGAGGAGGAGGAAGAGGCACGAGAAATGATAACGGGGGGAAATCCACAGCGCCGGGGGGAGGAGGGGGAGGGCGAAAACAGAGAAAGAGGGGGCTGACCAACAACGCGAAGAAAAGGGAGAAAAAATCCGTAAAACGAAACAAAAAAAAAAAGAAAAAACAACCGAACAGCCTTTTGACCTCACAACGGCACGACGACGACGACGACACCCCCGACACTCCAACAAGCGGCGAAGTAAGGAGAGACGGTGCAGGAGAACAGAGAGACAGAAATGTAGACAGAGAGCGACACACAAGTACACAGAGTAGAGAGAGTAGAGAGAGTAAAGACAAGACAAACACTACACAAAGAGTGAGTGGGGCACCAACACAGAAGTGAGGAGGTGAAGAACAAAAAAAAAAAACTTAAGAAATGTGTCAAAGTGTGGAAAAGACAGAAAGCCGAAATAAGCGCTAGGCGAGAGAGAGAGAGAGAAATGGCAGTGCGAGAGACAGGAAGGGGGAACCAGGATAATAAGAAACGTTCGTTGTACGCTGTGTTGTATTTCCTTTTCCCTCGACTCTGTTTGTTTAGAAGCACACACACACACACACACACACGCCGTGAGATGGGCCAACTACACAAAATAGGAAGAATCAAAACAGAAAAGAAACGGCCCAAAGAGAGAGGAAAAATATGCTTGGAGTGTACACGCGCGTCCCTTGATAGGAGCGAAGAGACGAAAAGCGAAGAGGAGGACGACAGCGAGATGAAAGAAAGCGGAGAACAAGGAATAGCAAATAAGAAACAGAGAAGCAGGTGATGATGAAACAAAACAGACCAAATATATACAATAAAAAAATGTAGAGTGATCGCGTCCTCTTAGCCAAAAAAAAAAAAAAACAGGAGCGTTGGCGGTGATGTGATACACACAATCGCAAGCACAGACGCGCGCGGAAGGAAACAAGAAGAGAAAGAACAGGAAGGAGTTGTTATCTGCAAAGCTAAGACAAGTAAGGCAAGCAGAAAAGTGAAGGCAAAGAGCTTCTAGGTGCACTAGAAAGAAAGCGAGTGGTATAGGATGATGATCCAACTGTTGCCAGCGATTCAGGGGGGGGGGGATGCCGGGAATCGGTGCGGAGGACCGTATAAATACTGATCGAAGTGAAAGAGAAGAACCACCACAGCACGGAGAAGGGGGAGAGGAGGCTCACAGTGGCTCACTTCAAGCAGATGTAAAAGCAAACTCTTCACCTCCTACTGTGTTTTAATGCACAGGTCCACTGCTTCTATTTTCCTGCGTGGGGTCACCCCTTTCACCTGCTCCTCCGCGGCTTGACGTGTTTCCCTTTTTTTTCACCCCCTTTCTACCACCACCACCACTCGTTACTCTCCCTCTCTCTCTCGCTTATGTTATTCCAAGTGTGGATGTGTGAGTGCTCCTCGTTTTTTCTCTGATGGTCAGCTAAATAAGTTCGGATAGACGAAGCACTGGTGATGATGACAATGAGGGAGAGAGTGTGACCGAGTAAGCTGGGGGGGAGCGGGCAAGGAGGAGAAGAATAAAAAGGGGAGCGTGTGGCAGAGTATAAATCTCACACAGATGCAGGTATAGGCAGAGAGAGACGGGGAGAGAAAGCAGGAAGAGTAGAGAGAGAGTGAGACCAGGGGACGAACCTTGATCCGAAGATCGTACAAGGGGGGAGAGACAAGGTGCGTGATATGGAGGAGGAGGGGAGAAGAGGGAAAAAGGAAACGAATCGGACAAAGGGGGTCAAGAGAGTGAGAGGTATGGCTCACGTTCAAGAGAAAAGAGAGAAAAAAAAAAAAGAAAAAAAGAAAAAGAAAAAACTCGAGCACCACTGAATTGTTACGAGCACGCGGCGAGACAGGGAAACCGCAAGTGAGCAAAGAATACAAGCGAAGAAACAGGGAGTGGAAGAAGCACAGAAACGCCGACAAAGCCGTGCCTTGTGAGAGGTCCTCACACGGTATGGCTTGTGGGTGGGGGAGGGGGTGTTTTATCGTTTTCCGATTTGACTCGGCTTCGTTGCTTTCCTTTTTAGGCTCTGTTTGAGGTGGGAACGAGAACGAGTCTGAACAAAACACCCCTTGACGGATACTTTCGAAACTAACGAGGAGGAGAGCACAGACAGAGAGAGAGAGACAACGCAGCAGCGGCGACAGAAGAGACACAGATTCACAACAAAGAACTGAAAGAAAACAATGGCACTCACGCGAGGATAAAACGAGGTCAACCAAGAGAAAAAGAGCAGCCAAGAATTCGCAAACGCGCGAAAAGGGGGAAAGAGAAGCACAGAATAGGGAAAACAAACGAGACAAAATAAATAAACGATGCGTCCACAAAGGCACACGGGCGTAATGAATAAAATGAAAACTGAAAAAAAAAGGAGCACGGAAGAAAGAAGAACAAAGCCCCCCCCCGCTGCGGAACGGTGAATAAAAGACGGAGGTGGGAGTTTGCAACACGTCAAAGCTGCTTTGCGCTTTGCCTTGTGCCAGTTTTTATATTTCCCGCTCCTCTTTCTTTTTTTTTTCGGTCCGCCGGCTGATTGAGTCAAAACTCAGTACGCACTTTTCCTCGCGTTTTTTTTCGTACAGCTTTCTCTGTGCGTCGTCGAGGCGTTCGTGTCGCCTGCTCCTTTGTTTGCCGCCTTGCGCAGATGGGTCCCCTCTTCGCTTCTTGTTCGTTGTTGTTTGGTCGGCCTTTCTTTTTACGTGGGCGTTTGCGTGCCTTTTCTTCGTTGTGTGTGTGTATGTGTGCGTATCGCTGCTCACCTCTGGAGGCAACTTTGTCCTCCGCCTTTTCGTTCCTGCTCTGCTACACGCTGGGGCCTACCTTGGCACACGTCTCCACAGAGAGAGCGAAGGGAGATGAGGAGGTCCACACACAAAAATCAAATCCAAAACAAAGGGAGAAAAAATAGCGAAATTCAAGAAGAAAACAAAACTCGCTTTCGTCTACAGAAATGCACTCATACACGCACACGCGCGCGCACTGTACACGATGAAGACGCTGAGGTGAGATGAGCGAGAGAGCGGGGTAGGGAGAGGAGGGCACGAGTTGTGAAATGACTAAGAAAAAAAGGACAGTCGTCAGCTCCGTCAAAAAGAGACAAGAGAGGGAAGAGAAGAAACGAAAAAGACTGCGCCGCTAGCCGTATTTTCCGGAGGTGCGGGTGCGGGTGCGTATGGCGTTGCCGCCTTCCTACCACGGTGGTGGTTGCGTGGGGTTCTTTGCTGTTTTGCACGTGAGTGAAACGGGAATAAAATGAGTTTTGCTCCTCTTTCGAGCACTGCTCGTGCGTCGATCCCCCCGTTCGGTTCTCTTCGGTGGGGTTTAGGAGGAACGGGCGCAGCTCGATGACGCGATGCACACGTCAGCGGTATACCGTGTGCCGCTCCTTTACTTTTGTGGGGGTGGAGCAGTTAAGCGAAGGAAGGCAAGTGGCAGCGCTTGTCCACACCCCTACTCCCTCTTCACCTGAGCTGATCGCTCGTCCCCTTTTTCCACCTTCCCTAGGGTTCCCCCACCTCTCCGCTGATGGTCGCGCTGTCACGTGGGAAGCAGCAGAAAATTCGGGCGAGAGCACGAACAGGACGACAAGCACAGTCGCGGTTGTGAAGTTGTGGATGCCAGAAAAAGAGGGGAAAGCGCTGGCAGCTGCGGTGGCAGAGAGTGGATGCAAAGGAGGGGAGGCGCGGAAGTACAGAAAAGGGGTTGGAGAAGAACAACGAAGAGGATACGACGATCGTGAATATGAACAAGCGAGTGTGTGGTGAGATGGTGGTGGTGGGTGCAAAGGAGGCGTGCGTTTCGAAGTGTCCAGCGCACGCGCCAAAATAAAGATTGCGGGTGCGCTGTCTGCGTCTTGCGGATGTGAAGGGACTTTCCTCAAGAAAGAGGGAGAGAGAGAGAGAGGCGGAGCGCCACACAGAGAGACACACACGCCCGCGCGCTGAAATGTAAGAGCTTCGAGAAAACGACAACAATGAAAAAAAAGGTGCAACAACACGCCCAAGAGCGCCAAGAGGGCGAGAGAAGAGGTAGATGAGGGTGGGGTGGTGGATACGCGTGTGCTCGGCTGTATGTCTGCAGTGCTGGTGTGCACGGCTCTACTGAAGAAGATTGCTTGGGCTGGGGGAGGGGGAGGGATGTTGCACTCTTTTGGGTAAACGGTGAGTTTGTATGTGTGTGTGTGTGTGTAGAATGGGGGGAGGCAAGAGGCGTACTTGTGTGCCTGTAGGGAGAGGAGAGTGGGGCAGTAGATGCGTGAGCACTGGATGGCCAACTCCCAATCGTTATGAGAGAGAACACCCCCAACACAACGCCGAAAGAAAAGAACGAGCGCTCAGAGCAGACAAAATACAAGAAAGAGAAGCTGAAGAAAAAGTCAACAAAAAATATACTAAACGAAAGGAGAACGTTCACAGAGAAGTGCCCCTGTACCGGTGAAAATGTGGAGGAATGACTCTTGTGTGAACGCCTAGGAAGACGATGGTGCACACGCGTGTGATGAGAAGGTCGTGTCAGCGCGCGCGAGGAGAGCTGCAGGAAGATGGATGAGGCGAGCCGCAAGAAAGAGGGAGGAGAGCACAAGTCAAGAAAACCTTCGGTTGCTCATTCACCCACACACGACTGGCCACTTTAGCGCAAAGGCACGCAGGCGCACCGACAGCAGCAAAAAAAAAAAGAAAAGAAGACAGTCACACTCGAGCTCACTGACACGCATGCAGGGGAAGGAAGACGGAGCTGAGGGAGAGGGAGGTAGAAGGGGGGGATGCAAACAATATGAACAGAGGGAAGGGAAAATAAAACAAGGGAGGGAGGGCGGCAAGACAAAGAAAGCAGAGAAACGAAGTCAAAGGGGGGAGAGGAGATGCGTAAACGAAAAGGGAAGAAAAGAGCGTGAAGGATTACGGCGAGATACGTATAGCTGAACCGTTTCTCTAGGTTTGTGAGTCCCTCCTGAATTACTGTTGTTGAGCTCTGTGTGTGAGGGTGTGGGTGTGTATCATTCAATGTACCCGTGTGTGCATCCGCGTCTCTGCGTTCGTGTGGCGTTGCCCGCGTGGCGGTGCGCTTCCACCTGAGTGTCAGGCAGGAATACGGGAAAATAGAGAGGTGAGGGCGGGTGTGAGGTAAGGAGAAGAGCCCCCCTCGTTTTGAATCGAAGAACAAGGGGGGGGGAGCAGTTTCACAGCGACACGACTAGCCCCGCCAAACGTGCATCGACGTGCCAAGAACAGAGAGTGGGAGTAAAACAAAACACGCGAAAATAAATAAATAAATAAATAAATAAATACGCACAGGCGACGCAGCACACCCCACAGGGAGACGAGAGAGAAGGGAAAAAAAAGGGAGTGGGGAAAAGGAGTGAAAAAGGGACGACGAGGGAGAAGTCGCACTACGCAAGTGTGGGGAGAGGGGTGGTGGGAGAAGGGGGAAGGGTGAGTAAGTGAGCAGGACAGAGAGACAGACCGGGGAGAGAAGAGGAGGGGGGGGGGCAATGGGCAAGATGACAAGGCAAGAAGATTGAGATATAAAAACAGTCCAATGGGCAGTGGGCAGAGAAACCAGCGAGAGAGGAGAAAAAAATATGGACAAAAAAGGAGAGAAAGGGGAGGCTGAGATGGAGGGCGTGGGTGGGTAGGTAAGAGAGAGAAAGAGAGAGAGAGACGTGGGGGGCGGGGGGAAAAGATAAGGATACAGAGATGAAAATGCGATTCTCCCCTCACCGTCAGCGCACTCGATAGCGTCCTTCGCGTTTATGTTGAGTCGGCACTTGTGTGTGCGCGGGAAGGCGAAAGACTAAATGCAGGTGAAATGAGTCACGGTGTGGGTGTGTGGGTGTGTGTCAAGTAGAGGCGGTGTACTCTACACTCTCAATTTCTGCTCGTTCGCTTGCCCGTTCTTTCCAACTTTCGACGTGTCGTCCTCTGCGTGGTGCCCCCTCTTTTCTCTCGGAATTTCCTCTGCCTTTCGACGCTCTCTTGTCGTTTTCTCGGACTCACACTTTTGCCTCCCGCTGCACGGAAGTGCCTCCGATGCTCGTCTTGCTGCAGTGGCCTTTTTCTGAGTGCGTCTTGGCGTGAAGCACGTCTGCGTATCTCTGCGTCTATGCGCGCAGGGACTGTTTCCTTCCACGTCCTCCAAAGTGCCCCGTTTGGGGGGAGGGGGGAATCAGAGGTGGACTGGGGGAATGATCGACTTCCTGGGGTGAGCAACGGTGCAGTAAACGGAGGGAGGATCTGGTAAGCAGAAGAAGAAGAGCAAGCCAGCTCACGTGCCCAGCTCACGCTTTTTCGCAGCTAAGGGCGGAGATGATGAGATAAAGCCAAAGAGAGGGACGTGATAGGGGGGGCGGCGGCGATTGAAGAAAGAAAATGAGTGAGTGACAGAGCCGGCGGCAAGGCTAGCGGCGAAAGGGAATTAGTCAGTTGTCGCGGAAGAGTCAAAACTATACGGTTTTCAGTTGGGTCTCCTTCACGCACCAACGCAAGCGCTACTCGCACGCACTTGTCAACCTGAAAACGAAAGAAAAGGGGGGGGTCGGGAAAAGGGTGAGGAAAAAAATAGCAAAGCAACTGGATACGTCGCCAAATCGCGAGGAAGAGAGGAGAACGGGCCTGTGTGAGTGTGCCTCGGTGTGGGCTGATAAGAGCGAGGAAATGAGAAGGAGAGGCACAAGGAGGCAAGCGCTCTTCGACCCTACACACGACAAGCACACGAGACGCGGGAGTAAAAGGAAGGGCGACGAACAAAAAAGGGGGGGTGAGGGAGTAAAGGTAAGAGGGAAGGACACAGACGGAAACAAAAGAAATCAAAATCAACGCGAATAAGAGGAGCGGAAATACAAACGAAAAAATGGGGGCGGTGGAGGGAGGACCGTGCGCATGCACGCACGTATGTGTGTGTGTGTGTGTGTGTGTGAGCCTGCGTCTGCGTTTGCGCCTGTGCGTGTTTGAAGGTTGCCACCCGCTGTCTTTGCACGTTCACTCTTTCCCTTCGTCCTCTCACTGAATCCCTAGAGGTATTCGTGCTTGCCTGTATGTGGGTGTGGTTGGGGGAGCCGATGGGCCAAGGGGAAGAAAAACGACAGAGCAACACGCAGCAGAGGGCACGACGCTGTAAAATCACCTGAAGAAGAAGGGGAGGAGTAAAGGTGAAGAACAGTGAGAGGGCGGGGGAGGTCAAAAGTGTACGTGTGCGGCCCACACGAGCGAATACAAAAAAAAAAAAAAACCACAAGCCAACAGAGAAGGCTGAACAAACCTGAAAACACCCTGACGGACGGAACGAGGGAGTGTGTGGGGAGGGGGGGGGGTGAGTGAGTGAGAGGTGGAGACAAAAGGGGGTCTACAGTGTTGGAAACTGCGCGTACGTGTTTGGGTTGAGCAGGGCGAATGATCGCCAAAAAGCGGGCGGGCAAAGTGGTGACAAGAGACATATGCTCAACATACAGAAGAAGCAAAGCGTGAAGAGAAGGCAACAAGATGATGGGAAAGTAGAAGTCATGCATTGCAAGGGTAAATGGTGGGACCTCGTATGAATGGAGAAAGTCAGACACCTGACGACACTGCGCGCGGTCAATACTGAACAGGTCTAGAGAGCTCGTGGATGCGTCATGGTAGTTCAAGCCAGCCATCGCAGGTACACCAACAGGAGAGTCCTTACCCTCTCCTTGGTCGCCGCCCCCCCTCTAAGCTGGGGGTTATTGCCACACTAGCATTGAACACTGGTGCATCACTGACCCTCTAGAGGGTTCACAGGAGAGAAAAGGAGGGAGGGAAGGATGGGGGGCAGCAAAACGAAGCAAGAAACCGCTCTGCCTACCACACCACTTATTTTTTCAGTGGTTTCCTTAGCGGCGACCGGGCAGCAGTGAGCAGGCAGCTTCGATGTCGGGCGCCCACTAAAGTGCGCGTCCGTGTAGACGCAAACGGGAGTCTCGCTTTGAGGCAATCTGTAGGGTCATTCCTTCTCGTTCTTTTACACTTACACGTACTCCACCATTATCGACTTCGGCGCGCAGCAGTGGCGCACACGTGCAGCCATAGAGAGAGAGGGAGAGAGAGAGGGAGGAAGGAAGGGGTACATGAGCATCGGTGGATGGGACAAAGCACAAACCACCGACCCCGTGTCGCACAAGGCAGTACACAGAGGTGCGTGATGAGAGAGGCGGAGAAGCGCTACACGCAAAGAAGAAAACGGCCATGGCACGCGCTCAACAGCCTACACAGCAGCAGCAGCACCTACCACAAGGCAGGTGCATACGTTGCTACAAAAATGCCAGTCCGTTCGCTCCCTCTCCCCCCCCCCCCCACACACACACACCCTACCCACCCTAGCCCACGTACATGCTTCACCCCTCACTACCCTCGTGCTCCTCCCCCTGTCTTTCTCATCGTTGCCCATCACACTCAGTTGTGTAAGCCCCCTCAATGGCGCTAAAACAGGCTGTCACCGCTGTAGTGACCGCTGTCTCCACCATAGCCGCTGCCACTCCGCGAGCCTTGATGGCAATGGTGCTGCGACTGCTGCGGATAATGCGACCGCTGACCATGCCCACGTGACCCAACACCGCCCTGCTCGCCCTCTGAGTGGCTGTGGCGGCTGCCACCGTACTTGTCAAGCGATCGCCCCTCGTGGTGCCCACGTCTACCTCCTTGAAAAGGGTCTCGACTGCGCGGGATAGATAACGATGGCGAGGCATAACCGCCGCCAGTACGAGAGAGCGACGGAGACTCGTAGCACTGTCGCTGATGATCCCGATCAACACAGCCGGAGTTGTGGTGGTACGCGCCACCCTCACGGCGGCTGTTGCTATACTGGTTGCCACCGCCGCGCTGCCCGCGATCGTCGCGCCAGTCTCGCTCACGGCGCTGGACACCACCAGCACCGTCACGGTTGTTGCCGTAGCGCGTGAGCGAGGAGAACGATGACTGTGCCCCGCCTGTGGGACTTCCGTAGGACCGCTGCTGGTATTGCTGCTGCGAGGAGTAGCCGCTGCCACTGAGGTTGCCGCCACTGTTGTTAAAGGACACACCAGCTGCTGCATTGCCTCTGCCACAGCGCAGGGCGTCCGCGACGAGCTGGTTGCGCCGCTCAAAGTAGTCCGGGTTGACGTGCTCACGCTGCAGGCAACCGAAGACGGTGTGCCCGCGGACACCACAGAAGCAACAGGTGGGGGTGGCCGTCTGCGGCACCGCGGCAGGGCCAGGGGGCGACGAGGCAATCAGGGCGTACGAGGAAGGCAGCACCACGGTGGAGCAGTCGAAGTGGCCGTACTCGTTGCAGGCCACACAGCGCACGGCTGCCATACCCTTCGGCTCCCCCACTGCGGTTGCTGTCTTCTGAGTTGCCGCACGCCACTCAGATGGCGTTGGGCACACAATGAACGGCGAAGGCGTGACCACAGGCGTGCATCGGTGTGGTAGCCCGTATGGGCCGCGTTTCTGGTGGCAGGTGCGGCACAACGCGTTGGGGCAAGCGGGCTTCTCGTGTCCTGACATGCCGCAGCTCCAGCACACCTTGGCTGGTGGTGCATAGCCGCCGGTGCCAGCGTTCTGCACGGAGTCGTAGTAGCGCGAACGTCCTCGTGGAGCGGTAGGGAGCGACGCGGCAGCGGCGGTGGCGGTGGCTGGGGCGGCCCCGGCAGTGAACGAAGGTAAGTTGTCGAGGGCATCTACGTCATCGGCGTCGCTGTCGCTGATTGTCATCCCGTCTCCCCTCGTGCCCTCGCCATTCTCGTCATCCTTTCCCTCGTCGTTGTCGCCGGCCTCATCTTCCCTGTCGCTTGGAAAGGATTTGGGCGAGACAACGGTAGTTTTAGCAAAGGTGCTCGCGTCTGGTGCGCTGCGCGAGGCAGCGTGAAAAGACACGGCGAAGAGAGTACCCATGCCTGCCTTCCTATCTGCTGCCCCGGTGGCACTGAGCTGCCCTTGATGGTGATGGTGCACTGAGTGAGCCGTCATGCTCGTGCTACTGGCGTCTATGACGAGCGGTGTTGCACCGCTGCTCTCACCATTCCGAGCGCTTTTGCGAGCGTCCGCAGTCACAGCACCGCCTGCTAGATCACTGCTCTGTCGCTCACTAGCCGACTTACAGGTGAAGGCCTGCTTGCAGACGCATCTGTAGTCGATCACCTCCATGTCCGCGTTCAGCACCGGCTTCATCTCGCAACACTCGGCCTTGCGCCGGACATTGTGCACGCTGCACTGCACGAAACCGCTTGGAGTGGAGATCCCCTTGCTGAGCGGTGCCCCTCTTAGATCCATCATGGCGCGGCTGAGCAGTCAGGGAAGACTAGAGTAAGAAAACGCGATGCAGTAAAGGGGGAGGTGGCTCTGTAAGGATGCGTGGTGGCTGTGTATCTCCCACTTGTTGCAGCACACCGCTCAGCTTGCTCTTCGCGATTGCTTTCTTTTCTTTCTCTCTTCGCACTGAGCCGCACCAGCGGTTAGAGAGGAGGAAGGAGGAGGAGGAGGAGATAAAACAAGAAGAGCAGGAAACCTATGAGCAACAGAAGGAACAAGCAAAGAGGAAAAGAGAAGATACGGTAGGCTTGGCGTCGTTCACCCATTAGGGTGGGGGAGGGGGTCCGTCGCAAGCGGAGCGTGCATGCCTGTGGCAACGTGGAGGCACAGGCACGCAGAAAAGAAATGACAGGACAGGCTACGGAATTCATCCGCACGCAAGCACTTTGGCATCAGCGCTGCAGTCCTGTGCTTCTTGAGATCAGAGTGGCCGACATGAAAACAAACTTTGGTAGGGATTACACAGCCCTGAGATATGGCAAAGCCCGTGCCTTACGGTTGAGGAAGGAAGAGGAGGTGTCTCACAGGCTTTCTGTGCGTCGGTGGCTCGCTGATGGTCGCTTATCTCATCAAATACCACCACCTCTTCGCAAGGGCCCCTTCTTCTCTCCTCAGACTTCGCTCATAGTACTCGTACGAGAGCGGGTGTGGAGCAGCGGCAACACCGAGAGAGCAACGGAGGTGGAAAAGAGGAGCGAAGGGGGCGAGGAGATCCATACCCTCATCCCTATCAACACCGCACTCCCCTCCCCAGACCTGAGTGAAACAAAACAAGTGCGCGCCAGAAACCAAATCAGAGAATGCAGACAGCCTGCGTACAACACAGACGCTGCGAGCATGCAGATAACCCGAGTGCCGCAGAAAGGGATGGAAAGTGCGAAAGAAATGCACTCTTGGAGGGTGTTCTAGGGGGTGGGCAACGAACAGAGACACACACTCCACAAGAAGCACCCGTACCCTAAAACTTGTATAGGCCGCAACCACCACCACCACCCCCCCACGCTCTCCGTTACTTGCTCTCCATCGGCGCCAGTCGCGTCGCGCGCAGCGCCTCTGCCACGACGACACGCGTGTCCTCCGGTGCAATCACACCGTCATCCCAGAGGCGCGCAGTGCTGTAGTAGCACGACCCCTCCCTCTCGTACTTGTCCTTGACCTTATTCTGGAAGGCTGCAATCTCAGCCCCCGAGGCGTTCTTCAGGTTGCGGTTCGTCAAGGCAAGCACTGTGGCGGCTTGCGTTCCACCCATCACGCTGATGCGCGCGTTTGGCCACATGAAGAGAAAGCGCGGCTCAAAGGCGCGACCGCACATGCCGTAATTACCGGCGCCGTAGCTGCCGCCTATGAGTACCGTAATCTTCGGCACCGGCGCCGTGGACACTGCCATCACGAGTCGGGCACCGTTGCGAGCGATGCCTCCCTCCTCGTATTTCTTGCCCACCATAAAGCCCGTGATGTTCTGCAGGAAGAGCAGCGGCACCCTGCGCTGCGTACACAGGCCAATGAAGTGCGCCCCCTTCAGGGCAGACTCCGAGTAGAGGATGCCCTGGTTGGCGATGATGCCGACCTGCATACCCTCAATTCTCGCGAAACCGCACACAAGTGTACTGCCGTATAGCGCCTTGAACTCGTCGAAGCGGCTGCCGTCCACGATGCGGGCGATGACGGCCCGCACATCTAAGCTCTTGACAACGTCCGACAGCATATCCGGGACAAAGCCGCCCAGCTCCTTCGGGTCGTACAGCGGTGGCACCGGCTTCTCATCGATTGGATTTCGCTCCTCGTTGTGCTCCCTCAAGTTCAAATTCGCCACGGCGCGGCGTGCGAGGTACAAGGCGTGCAGGTCGTCAGTCGCGTAGTGGTCCGCCACACCGCTAATACGGCAATGCACGTCTGCGCCACCGAGCTCTTCCGACGATACCCTCTCTCCAGTGGCCGCGAAAACAAGCGGCGGGCCGCCGAGAAAGATGGTGCCGTTGCGGGCCACGATTATGTTCTCATCTGCCATGGCCGGCACGTAGGCACCACCTGCCGTGCAGCTGCCCATCACCACCGCAATCTGCGCGATGGACTTGGCGGACATGTTCGCCTCATTGAAGAAAATGCGACCAAAGTGCTGCTCATCGGGGAAGACGTCGTCCTGACGACTGAGGTTGGCACCGCCGCTGTCTACGAGATAGATACAAGGCAGATGATTCTGCTCCGCAATTTTCTGCGCGCGCAGATGCTTCTTCACCGTGATTGGGTAATACGTTCCGCCCTTCACTGTTGCGTCGTTCGCGACGAGCACGCATCGGACGCCGTTCACGACGCCGACGCCCGTCACAATGCCGCCACTGTAGCACCGCTCGTACTCCCTGCCGTCCCAGTACAAGTCCCACCCAGCCAGTTGCGAGAGCTCAAGGAAGCGCGTGCCGGGGTCAATAAGCCGTTCGATGCGCTCCCGCGCGAGCATCTTGCCACGGCTTACATGCAGCTTGCGGACGCGGTCGTCAGCCTCGAGAGCCAAAACAGAGACGCCAGCCTTGGCAGCCTCCTCCTCCGACACCACACCGCCGGCATGCACGTACCGCACGCGCGCACGCAGCTGCTCGACGAAGCCTTGCATGCGTGCCATGTTATCCTGAAATGTTGGGTCAGACACGTCGGCGGGAAACCGCAGAATGTTGGGGGACTGCGAAGTGGAACGCTCGTAGTCCAGGGGGTGATGTGCGTAGAGACGGGTGTAGTCGATCCCTTTACTCTTCATAGGGCCGGCAGGTGTTGATGTAGCGGCAGCGGCCGGCGTCGCGGCAGTCTCCGATGGAGTCAGAGTCGCTTCAGCGCACGGCCCCTCAGACGATTTCTCTTTCTCACCTGCGCCAGCATCATTTGAAGGGAGCTCTGCACTGGAGCTTTCAAAGTACCGAGGGCACGAGAGCGCTGCCGCCGCCGCAGCAGCAGTGGCAGAACTTGCGGTCGGCAGGACATGACGACGGAACAGCGCACCAATGTGAATACAAGTCGTGGTACCGACACTAACAGCGATGCTAAGCGAGCCCGGCCTGCCAAGAGCACGCATCACCGACATGCGGAGCATTTCGGGTGCGGTGTGGCGCCAAAGATGCGCTTTACTTCCCAAAGTCGATAAAAAAATGTGAGTTTGTGTGTGCGTTTGTGTGTGTGTGTGTGTGTGTGTGTGTGTGTGTGTGTGTGCAGGGCTGCGTGCACATACACACAGAGAGAGGGAGAGAGGGGGGCGGAGAGAGAGAATGTAGTAGGGAAACGCTGAAAGACAGAAGCTATATTTATTTTTCAAAAAGCGAAGGCAGTGACGCGGCGCACACCAGCGCACGCACGCTCTCCCTCTTCCGCTGCTTTCTCTCTCCTCCACTTCTCTTCAGCGATCTCAGCAATGAAAAGAGCAAAGTGGAGCTGTTTTCCTCTCCTACCTTCACACTAGAACGAAAACGAGAGAAGAAGCAGATCGTGGATAAAGAAAGGGCCCTGATGTCCCTTCACTACTCTCCTCTCACACAGAGGATGCGGGAAGAGGAAGAAAATGACCAGGTGTGCAGGGCTCGAGCAGCCACGAAGGGATCGAAAGAAGAGCGACACTGGCAGTCTGCTCCTTCCCTCGCCTCTCCAGTACTTCTCTTTTCGTCTCCTGAGACGGTGCGCGACGGGTCGAAGCAAGAGAACCCCGCAAGCACATACAAACGTAAAGGCATCCGGAGCGAGGGACGGAAAGCAAGTCAAACTACCTTGTCCTCTGAAAAAGCGAGGTGTGCATGTGTGTGTGAACGTGTGTTAAACATCGAAAGAAAAGGTACGGCGAGAGGAAGGTGGTGGCAAATGGGGAGGACAAGAGGAAAACGATGTGAAGGTGGGCCTGCAGGCAACGTACACCACCAATGCGTGCATTCGATATATATATATAGAGGCACGTAGATCCGCTTACACGTGTGCATATACGAGGCAAGGGGAAATCCAGTCGTCAGCGTCCTCTACAACTCCATCTTCCTTCAACGCAAAAGCCAGGCAAACGGGAGAGAGGCGTGTAGGACAGAGAACGAGAAGAGAGTCCTCTCACACGGATCAAGCCAAAGGGAAGGAAAAAAAAAACACAAGTCGCAAGAATGTACATGGCGCCTAAGTCGATGCGCTTTGACACTCTTCCTTCCCCCTCCTTTCCTCCTCCTCCTCGTCGCTCTCTTCGTCAGCAGGGACCTTTTCCATTTCTCCCTACCCCTCGCTGCGCTTCCCCTCCCCCGCGCCCACACATTCCTACTTCCTCTGATATGGAGCTGAGCCGATGCCCTCGCTGCTCCATTTTGGCATGTCCCCGCTTGTCTGGGCGCCCCTTCCTTCCCACATTGTTCTCGCTTCCTGCCCTCTCCCAACTCCGACAGTGGTTGAGTCCGTGATCCATGTGGTGGGCCGTCGGCACCCCCCTGCCGCTGCCGATCTCGCAGACCTGCCAACTCCGGCGCTGCGCTCCAACCCACAATCGGCGCAGACACGCAAAAATGAGAGGCGCGCGCGGCGGGCGGGTGGCGCCAGCGCTGGCGCCCAGACGCGTCACAATGCCCCACCCCACACACACCCGCAGGCCCCGTGCCGACCGCCATGAGGAGGGAGAGCGAGCCCGTGACACCAACCATGCTCGTATCCCGGTGCCATGGCGGATGCCGTTGGCCTCGCAGCGGGCCAAGGCAGCGTGCCATTGCCCCACGCCCGCCGCAGCGCCGGCAAGCCGGGGGCCACAGCCTCCTGCCGCCGCACCCACGCGCGCGCGATGACGATAAGGCGTCGCGGCCGCTCCGCGCTCCATGTTTGTCGGCGCCGCGCCAGCTGTCCGGGGCGAGCAATGGAACCCCGCGGAACAGGCGAGTCTCTGCCTGCATGCCGCTGGGATTTCCTCGTGCGGAGAGTCGCAGGCGGGTGCGGCGCAGCAGCACTACGGCGTCGCGAGGCACGAGATCCGCCTCCGCGAGTAGGCCTCTGCTGTCTGCGCATGCTGCCGCACTCGCTGGGCCTGCAGCTGCTTGGGCGTGAAAGCGCTCAAGGGCCCCCCCGCAGCTTCTGGCCAGCACTCTCCCACCACACGGTGGCACCGCAGAGTAGCCTTGATCCGCTCCGTGCCATGTAGCAATACAGGAGAAGATCCGTCACCGGCGCCCGTTCGTGCGAGCAGAATGCGCGCGCAGCGTGGCCAGTCGGGCCATGGCTAGCTTCGAACTAGAAGCAGAACACAAGGAGAAACAAATAGTGCAGAGCGCATGCGAAGGCAGGCAGTGCATCATCTGAGGGCAGACTCTCACACAGTGTTTCATACCTCCCCCTGTTTGCCGTTTTTCTGTTTTCCCATACACTTTGGGGGTGCCTGTGCGAAGGAGGGCACACGCCAAACGACAGTCATGGGGTTAGGAAAAGAAAACTACCAAGACAGGCCTCTATCGAGGCAAGCGCGTCACGGCCTGTGCTAACCTTTGCACATCGCTTCGGATAGCCTACAGGTAGTGCATCGTGGGGCGCATACGAGTTGGCAGCTCCTTCACTGACTTCAGCGATCCGTACTTACGCGCGTACTCGTAGGCGCACTTAATGGGGAGTGGCAGCGGCAGCGCGTCTGGTTTGTTTGGGTACATGTAGCACATGTTGTACGTCAGTTTTTGAAGGTCCATTAGCGAGATGGAGGCGGCACGCTTCTGCACGAGATAGTAGGTGTTCGCCGCGTGCCCTAGCGTGCAGTTGGCGGCTGACAAGTAGAAAGAGTCCACCGGTGTGTACGGATCTGAATCAGCTAAGATGATCCTACAATCCGTCGTGGAAAAGCCACGGGGGACGTTGCTGAGGCCGGCGTAGGCGCTGGCCGTTTCATGTGGAAACACCGTCGTGGGGTCCCACGCCATGCGGAAGTGCGAGCGGGGATGCACGACCACCGTCGCCGTATCCCAGTTCGGTAGCACCTGCTCCATGACTAGATCCATGTTCGCTGTGAAGCCGACCTCAGCGTCTGTCATAGCGCCACGGTAGAGCACCATAGTGCCCTTGCTGCCCTTGCCATTCAGCTTGAAGTGCGCCGTCACCTCCTTGAGGAAGTCAGGAAACCTATTGTTCAGAACCTCGTTCGCGTTCTGCCGCCGAACTGTCAAAGTGGTGCTGGACATGTGCGAGGAAGCTGCATCGCTGTCCTCGTAGAGCACGTGCTCCTCGCCCTTGACCTGATGGTGCATGCAGTACGGTTTCCAACTCTTGCCGTTTGCCAAGAAGGCCACAAAGGTAATGGTGTACAGCCTCACGTTGATGCTCTTGTACTTCTCGAGCATTGTGTTCATCGCAGTGCCGACGACAGCACCCACGATGAGCAGCGGACGACACGCGAAGGACTTCCCCGCCTCGTCGACATCCGCGACGAAGCACAGCTGGCCAATCTTAGCAGCCACCTGCTGCGTGATCATTTGCGGCACGTTGCGCGTGAGGTCCACCACGGCCATCTGAGAAACAATAGAGCTTCTTGCAAAGCGCTCCTTGAAGTTGTTGTACGCCCCTGCCTCCTTTGTGCGCAGCTTCACCATGGCAAAAGTGCCCGGCCCCTCTGTGATACGCTGCGCAGCCGAGTCGAAGCTCGTCTTCCTCGGAGAGGGCAGAGCCACGTTGTACTTCTGGAGCCAATGAGTGATGTTACCATTCATGAAGTACTCGTCCATGAGCAGTGTCTTAAACTCACATGGCTGGCTCGGATGCTGCAAGTCCTTCAGCCCAAGCGCAAAGCCAGCCTGGCCCGTGTACTCAGCGGTGTTAATCCGGTTGAACATGTTCGGCCCCGACGGTACGTAGATGGTGGGGGCCGGCAGTACCCTGCCCGACACCTTCACAAACTGCGGCTGGATGCGAACGCCGTACTGCTGAAGCACTGTTATCATAAGTGGGGATGCCAGCACGCGCTCCAGGGCTGCCTTGATGCGCTTCATGCGCTCGTTGGGGTAGATGGAGCATAGTATAGGCAGCTTGCTCAGTTGTGCCTCGTTCAGCTTGTTGAGCAGCAGGGAATCAGCGGGGTACGGCATACGCCGACTCATCTTGGTGCGGTCTGCGAAGATGCAGTACAGCATCGGCAGCGTGGGATCGATGATGGCATCATACTTGCGCTTGAAGTACTCCACAAAGGTCTCCTCCGGGTTCGTTTTGAACATGGTTGGGGAGCTGGCGAGGATGTTGAAGTCGATTGCCTTCACCTTCAGAAACGTCGGCTCACCAAACACGGTCGTCACGCTGATGCCGACCAGCGCTTCGTTCACGGCGCGCCTGAAGCCTTGCGGATTCTGCTGTCGGAGCCGGCGCATCTCGTCGCTGCACTTCGTTTTTGTCGACGCCTTGGTGCTCACGTCCAGCTGCAGTACATCCATCATAGCCGTCGTGCTGCCGCTCTGTTTCACAATGCGCAAGGCGTTAAGAGAGATGGCGTCCATCGTAACGAGGTCACCACCGCGCTCCACGGTGGATTTCATGTCCACATAGTCGGACCCGATGTGTTCGCTGTAGGTATCAGCGAGACCGAAGGCAATGATCTTGTTCACCCATTGCGCGTGCTCCGGGAGCTTCAGGCTCACCTCGCCATCGTAGCGGATCCTGACTCGATAGTGGCGCTCCTCAGTATTGTTTCGACTCACCTTCTCCTTCCGGGTGCACTCGATGGAGAAGCCATCCTCGACGCTCAGCTTCGCTGGGGCCAGAATGGCCTGCCCTGTGCAGACACACAGATCCTCCACCTCCGCTGACGTTCGCGTGCGCTTCTCTGCAGTGCGGTTCTTGCGGATCGTTCGAAGGAGTTCGTTTTGAAGGCTGATCTTCCACATGTCGCCCGCCATGTCCGTGGCGTTCTCCAGGAACTCGAAGGACACTATGTAGTTGTGGAACCGGCCTTCAGACAGGTCGATCGGAAAGCAGTTCGTCTCGACTGGGACTGGAACTCTCGCCAACGTCCGTGCGTTCGCTTGAGCAGCGCTGACGGCCCAGCTCTCGCGCTCGCGGCACTCGCGCATGTCACCATCGCGAAAGCCGCCACCACCACCGCCGCGGCCACCACGAAAACCGCCATGATAACGGTTAATCCCGTCATGCTTGTGGACCCTGTTACCACCGTCGCCGCGGCCGCGGCCGCGGCCGCGACCTGGGTACTGAGAACCTGCGTTTAGCGCCAACATCAGCGCTGAGACTGAAGCTTTTCAAAGGGTGGGCAACAACAGAAAGGGGGAAAACAAACGAAAAGAAAAAGAACGCGTGTAACCTCTACGCAACTCGGTGTGTAGGGATGCAGAAATATCTTGCCCGTACGCTATGTGCGTGCACTTACCTTCCGCTAAGACAAACCAAAGCGAGAAGAGCGCAGGAAAGGGAGAGAGGCAAAACAAAAAGTAACGGCGCGAATGGTTAGGTGAGACTAAGTCCACATAACCGCTGTTGATCTGCGTTCCTACTTACGTGATGGAATTTGTGAGTGCATACACGTCGGCTCTGTTTGGGGGGAAAGGGGCCACTGAACGATCACACACACACACACGCAGGGATATGAGTCAGCGCTACGCCGCGACGAAGGGGAAAGACGGTGGATGGAGGAGGAGAGCAGTGGCAATGTAGAAAGGAAGAAAGGCAGAGCACGCGAATACATACGCATGCGCAGGGCTCTCTTCGCGTTGATTGGCATGCAAAGAACCAAAAGGCGGTACGGCGTGCTCGTACACGAGGAACATGACTAAAAAGTGTCTGCCGGCACATAATGTGTGTGTGTGCGTTTTATTAGTGAGACAGAGGTGGAGACAGAAGCCACGAAGAAGGTGCCGGTTCATAGCGCGCAGAACGGCCGCAACATACGGGGTGAAGGAAAAGGGAGGAGAGCGTGTGTACGTGCGAGTGAACAAGAAATGAAGAAGCAGCAGCGAGGGGGGGTGGAGGAAGAGTAACGAGCACGACTCGCACAAACACTTCAACAGGTAAAAAAGGCGAGCAAGAGGTGCATCAAACAAATAATCATCACGTCCGCCACCCTACACGGAGAGGCACAAGTGATTAAGTGTGGGCTGCCTTCGCTTCTCTCGGCAGTGTTGTCGCCGCCTGACCTCTGGCTCCTCCCTCACACGCATACCTTCCTGTCCTCGCGCGTAGGGAGAAAGAAGCGCACACTCTACCCTCTCAAGGACGTTCCTCAAGTCTCAGCCCGTGGGTATATGGGCGTGTCCCCCTTCGCTCCGACGACGAGCAGCGCACAGGCCAACACACAAGTATGTGCGTATAATGATCCTTGGCTCAACCCGCTCTCCCTTTTCCTCCTGCCTGTCGTCCCTCGCCTCTCAGTGCCTCACAGAGGCAAGTCAGGAGCGACACACTGGAAGAAGAAGAAGAGGGAAGACGCACAGAAGATGAACTTAGAAAGAGATCGCTGGCGAACACAGCCCCTGACCCTCCAACATTATTCATCCATACACTCCTCCCCCTCCTCTCTTGTCTTCGTTTTCCAAGGGCAGCGAACAGCACGAAGCGTCACTCGTTGCTGGACGCAGCGCACACACCGCCACACTTACTCGCCCTCACCCACACCATCGGATAGAGATGCTGGCACACACAGACGGAGAAGCGAGAGAATACAATACGCAGACGGCGCAGCGCATCCAGCACAAGACCGAAGAGACCCTGAGTAACACCGCGCAATGCCTCTCAAAATGAGAAGACGGCGTCGCTGCTGCCACCACCGGTGCCATGCTGGTCACTGACACCCCCCGCGTGTACTCCACGAGCAGTCGGCTTCGACGTCTGCGAAGCGTTCGCAGACGGCTTCGTGAAGCCACCCTTCAAGGTGGAAATTGACGGCAACGGCGAGTACAGGGTTGAATGTGGACGAGCGTCAGCAGAGGAAACGATGGCGGTCTCCACACACCGCTGCACGTGGCGAGCGGTGGCATCCGCCTCTGGCTCCGCCCGGGCTCGCTTTGTAACCGGTGAGTGAGAAAGGTGCTCACGAGACGTCAGGTTCGTCTGGCTTCTCTCCTCCACCTTTATTGAACTGAGGATCGAGGTGCTGTTTGCACTACCAAGCGCCTCCCCAGCGCGACGTTTGCGCTCCTGCATTACTCGCACAGTCAGTGTCGGGGCCGCTGCTGTGATGTCCCCCTGCACGTGGCTCGCCTGCAAATCGTAGAGACCCGCAGCCGGTGCAGCTTGGCTGACAAAGCCTCGGCCGTTGCTTCCAAGAACGTCCTCGGCCTCCAGCCGAAGCCGTCGAGGTGCGGCTGACGACGCACCTCCTTTCATGCCATCTGCGCTGGCGCCAGAGGCAGCATGAGCAGGAGGGCCCACCAAGAGCATGCGCGGACGCTTCAAGTGGTCGAGGGAGTCAAAGCAGATGCACTGGTTCAGGTACATGCCCACCTGCAGAGCATCCACGCCTTCTCCGCGCAACAGCACCGAGTCGTGCAGGCCACAGTCCACAAACGCACCGAACATCGTGACGCTCTGCACAACACCGGAAAGCAGTTGACCAGGACGGAGGCTCTTCACGTCGTAGACCTCGCGGCGCAGTAGTCCCGCGTGCGGAAGCGAGGCTCTCGGGTCCAATCCCGGGTGAAGCAGCTCTTGGCGTAACAGCTCCAGCGTTTCTACGTTGCAAGACAGCTTCTCAGAGGCCAACTTCGCGAGCTGAGTGGGAGACATACGCTCCAGCTGCTGGGCGACCTGCTGGCGGGTGTACGCGTTGCCGAGTGCCGTCGCCGCACCACCTGCCGCGTCCTCCGGCTTCTTGGCCATCATCTCGCCGTCTCCCAGCTGGCCCGCCGTGTACAGCATCACGAGACGCCGCACCACCGGGTACGACTCGGGGTGGATGCTCGTGTTGTCGAGTGGCTCTGGCGAGTTGGGGAAGCGGAAGAAGCCTGCAATCTGCTGGTAGACGCTCTCCGTCATGGCCGGCACTCGCCGCAAGTCTTCGCGACTATGCAACTTCCTCGCATGGCGCACCAGCACAATCTGATCCACGACTCTCTTATTAATCCCAGGCACCTTCTCCATGACACACCGGTTCGCGCTGGCCGCGTTGATTCCCACCTTGGCGACGCAGGACTCCAGTACGTAGTTCAACTCTCGCATCAGTTCCTTTTCATTTACGTCATGCTGATACATCCCGATGCCCATGCTGCGCACTGGTATCTTTACCAGCTCGCTCAGAGGGTCCAGTACACGACGGCCGATGCTCACCGCGCCACGGTACATGACATCGAGATTTGGAAACTCCTCTTTCGCAATGTCAGAAACGGAGTAAACACTCGCACCCGCCTCACTCACGACGGCAAACTCTACGTCTTCCCACTTCTGCTGCTTGATGAGGTCCGCAATCAAGTCCGTCACGCGCCCAGACGCCGTGCCGTTGCCAATCACAACTTTGTTCAGCTTCTTTGATTCAATCACCTGAATGACATAGCGCCGCATCTTCTGCTCGTCCATGAGTGTGCAGGTGAAAAAGGTCTCCACTGCGCCATGCTCATCCAGCGCCACGCACTTCACACCATTTGCCAGCCCAGGATCCATCGCCAAGATGCGTGAGCGGGAGAGAGGCCGCTGGAGAAGCATGTGGTGTAGGTTGTGCGCAAACACAACGATGGCCTCCCGCTCCGCGCTCTTCTTCAGGTCTCTCCGAATCGAAAATTGGGCCTGTTTGACGAGGTGATCGTAAGCAGTCTGCAAGCCGGCATGCACAATCTTACGTCCATAGCTGAAAGCATGAAAGACGTGGGAGTAGGCACCGGCACCGTCTGCAGTGGGCACCGAGGACGACGATAACGGTAGCAGCCGATTCAGGGCCGGGTACTGCTCGCGAACGGTGTGCATGAATAGCCCGTGGCTCTTCGGGCCTGACTCTGTGTCTACCTTCAGCGCGCCCTTCGCCTCGCCGCGCTGCAACGCCAGCACAACGTGCGCTGCGATGCGCTGGACTGACCAGGACTTCTTGTCGTAGTAGGCAAAGTGCCTGCGCAGCGCCTCAAAGCTCTCCTCCTGCAGCTCCCTCGCGACCTTCTTGCGCGGCTTCGTCATCAGTGTGCATGACAGGCGTGCTGTGTGACGGCAGTACTCACCAATTCGGCGCCGTAGCTCTCCGCTTCGCTGCACGTCTTCAGCAATGATGGCGATTAGCAACCGCTCCCCATCGTCAGTGCGGTGCACCAACGCACTCAGCTCGTCAAGGCGCACCTTGCACTCAGGGTCCTCAGGGTTGAAGTGCAGGAGGGCTTCGGCGTACGGGCCCAGTCCGGCAGCCCGTCCGCGCGAGGCAAGGCTTGTTCGACGCTCCTTGTATGGCTCCCACGCATCCTCGAGCTGGCTGACGTGTGCCATGGACTCGAGAGCCGACTGAAGCGCCGGCGTCAGCAAGCCTCGACTTTCCAGGCTCCGCAGCATGAACTGGCGGCGACGGTGGACCTCAGTCACCTCCTTGGCGGTATCCATGACAAGACGCAACTGCATCTCGTCCATGCGACCGGTCTCGCCCTGCCGGTACCGCGCAAGGAAGGGGACCGTAGCACCTTCTTTTGCCTGCGTCAGCACAAAGCGGACGGCGTGCAGGGGAAGCAGCAGGCGCGCACTTGTTTGCCGGTACGTCTCCTCGGGTGACAGCTCGTACCGTCCACTGTACACCTCCTCCTCCTCCCACGTGTCATGACCGTCCGTGGACAAGGCGCCATCGCCGCCACACTGCGTAGATGGGTCATGCGTCACCTCGATGGCAGACTTGGAGGAATTATACGCTGCTGCCCCTACGGTGGTGTCGTCAATGGCTCCATCTACTGCAGTAGGCGCGGCAGCAGTCGCCCTTCGAGTGTATTTCCGTTTCCCTGTTGCAGGGGGCAACTTGCGCGCCGCTGACGCCTTCCTGGTTCGCTTCGGCATCGCTCCTTTGTCAGCTCTGGCTACCATATGCACCCCCTCACCATCGTCCGAGGTTTTTGCAGTTACCGAGGCACGAGGCACCTTGCCGGCGTCGAGAGAGACGTGGGTGGAGCTAAAAACGCTGAAAGATGAGCAGCAGCGAGCACTCAATGCATAAAATGAAGAGGTGGAAAAAGAGCTGCAGAGGTGGTGATGCGGACGGAGTAGAGGAGGCGTTTGGTGGCCGCGACGGTTACCCACGGCACTTCGGCAAGGACACGACAAGGAAGGCAGCGACAGTGGCAAAGGCGTGGATGATTTGCACCGTGGCAACGACGACGGTGTGGACGCCGGTACCCGAGACCGCAATAGGGGCAGCATCGGTACGCAGGAAGAGCACAGTGACGACGGCGCTGTGTGATATTGAGGCCACCACTTCTGCTGGTTGAGCCTGAGAGCGCTTGACCGACTGCGCAACGATGAGAAGATGCCTGCCCCAGCTCCTCTCCTGGCACTGGTCCCTAAAGCGCTACCACAACAACTCTGCATTACGGTTCAGTTTTCTTGTTGGCTCTTGTATGTGAAGACTAACTCCTCACGCACCCACCCAGTACGAAGTCACGCTTTTACCAACGCACCGGGCACACATGCAAGAAAGAGACGAGAGAGTAGGTGCGAGTGTATTTAAGTGTGTGAGGCTGCGCCGGGCCACAGCACCACTGCGCACAGAGAAACACCAGTGGCAAGCGGGAGGGAGAAAGAGCAGGTAGACGTTGCTCTGTCGATAAGAATGCACTTGTGGTAAACAGGGGAAAAGAGAGGGAAAGAAAGCGTACGAGTGCAAGTAAGGACGAGTGGGACGTCTACGCCTGCCTTTCTTTTACCTCCCGAAAAGAAAAGGCGAACTGCTTAAGGAGGAGGGGGAGCTGGCTGGCTGGCTGGAGTATCAGTGAAGAAGGGCAGAGAAAAAAGTACGTTGATGTGCGTGCGTTTCTCTCAACCCTTGTGGAAGAAGGAGAGCAAAGAGGAGCGGGAAGAGGTGTTGATGATGCTCGTAGTGGTGGTGGTAATGACTCTGCTGTGCCCCCTTTATTATGTGAGTGGCTGTAAACTTTTTCTCTCTTTCTCCCCTTGTTTAGTGCAACTTACGCTTCTGATAGACGTCACTTGTGAAGCGGGGGGAGGGATGGAGGTGGCAAAGTGGCCACAAACAGCAGAAAAGCGAAACTATGTGAAGTAGTACTCCTGGTAAAGGCGCGTCTTTCCCTGTGGGTGTGTGTACATGTGTGAGAGTTGATGAACTCGTCAAGTGGGCCTCGGCTAAGAGACAAGAAGGAGAGGGACCCTCGCACGACAAGCAGGGAAAAAAAAAAAGAATTGAGTGCCTGTGGCGGCGCTAAGTGAAGAAGCCGTGCGAGGCACCGAGCGAGAGGCGCGTACTTCAAAGGAGTGCTGATAAACTGGCGTGCGTCAGGGACTAGAGCCGCGTGTACACTCTGGTTGCTGGGGGCGACGTGGATACGCCGACTCGCTACAAAGGAGAGAGAGGGGGGGCGACGAAGGAAAACGATCAGGAAAGGGAGAAAACATAAGAGTGCCGTCCAACGCACTTGAGGATGGGAACAAACAGGCAAAAGGGGGACTACCCTCCCCTCCATGAAAGAAGTGAGGTGGGTGGGTATGAGGAAGGAGATGCGGGTAGGCCAGTGAAGAGAGAGGCGGAAGAACGAGAAGAGGGGAGCGGCGAGATGAGAACGACGTTCGATAAATGAACAAAGGAGAGACGAGCGGCAGGCGCTACTCCTCATGCAAGGTGAAAGAGTTGAAGAAGGCGGAGGCCAGTGGTCCACTCAAAGTAAGCAGACAGCCGCTCCCATCAGATCCCAAGGTGTTCAGCTACAAAGCCTCCCACCAGAGTGCAGGTTTTTCTTTTTCTCTCCTGCTCCCTGATCCCTATAGTCTGAGCTCTACTTGTATTACTCGTGCTTTGCCAGGGAATAGCGAGGAATGAAGCGGAAATCGCTCTGGGCTACTCTGTGCCTCACCACTGTTGCTGTGGTGATGATGCATTGTTTGTATGTGTGTGGGGGTGTCACTATTCTTAGCCTTGCGCATGCATGCAGATAGAAAAATACGTGCATGTGCTTGGTCTGGTTAGTGGCCCGTGCCGTTTCTTCAGTTTGTTTGTTGCCGGCAACTACGTGTAGCTGCAGGGTGTGCTGCCTCCTTGATTTGGCCTAGGGCATCGAGCGCTAAACGCCAAATCAGTCTCCTCTTCTCCTCCCCCCTCACAGACCTTCTCATAGGCGGACAAAAAAAGGGGGAGGAAAAAGAAGCAAATCCGCCTAGGAGTGCAGGTGTATGCCCCGCCTAGGCAGAAGAGCGCACCTGAGCAAGGATACGCAAGCCATACCAGGCAAAAGAGAGCAGCACGAGAGGAGGGAGAAGGAGCCGGCGTGTCTTGGCAGCCAAACAGAAAAGAAACTTGGCACACACACACACACACACGCCAAACAAAAAGGGGAAAGAGAAGAGCACCAAAGCAGAGACATGCACACAAATACTCGCCTTGCCTCTTCAAATGTGTGATTGGAGGAATGAAGCTCGGCTCTCTCTATATGAATCACGCGTCGGAAGAGAAACCAAGTGCCGCAAGCACCCGAAGAGAGGAATTGAAGGAGAGCGGAGCGTGAGAGATGAGATCGACTTTCTACACCGTGTGTTGAAAGCGTGCTCTGCGATGGTATGCTTGGATACCAAGCTGGATAAGTCCTCCACAACCTCTGTTCCGAGAAACTCGAATCAACGCGGGTGAGAGTGAGGACGGAAGTTGCACGCGACACCCCCATCCCTCGAACTGATTAGGAACTCCACTTAATGTGTGATACTTGCCTGCTTAGCGTGCATATGACCACGTATGGGGCAAGTGACCCACACCTCCGTCTACCTATCCAGTCTCACCAGGTCCGATCTTTCTCGAGCCTCCCGAGTCGCTCGTGGGCTATTTGCCGAACCACGGCCCGCGTCACTAGTTTACAGTCCAAGGAGGAGGCACGCCGTGAGTGAGGTGAAGACAAGTTAGTTTGGCCCCTAAAAAGAAGAAAAAGTATGACGAAAGGGTATAGAGCAGGGAAAAAGGACTGCCTTCACACCAGCTGAGAGTACGGCGTGAGTGTTTGTGTGGGTGGGGGAGGGGGGGGCAGGGAGGGGGGCGTGGATCATCCGATTGCAGGCAATGGACAATGGAAAAGCATTTTGGGTCGTAGCGTGTGTGCGGGAGTTCTGTTCTTCCGTATCACACGTGACTTAACTAGAGAAGGAAAAGGAAACTACGCGTCCAAACCAACCCGTGCATCGGACACAAGGCCGGCCTCAAGGCATCTGCTAGTCTGTGTCGCGAGGGGACGTATTGGAGGCTCGCTCTGTATGGGGGTAATCGCTGTCAGACCGAGGCGGAGTTCATGGCTGACGGTGAAGGCACGCGCTTATCCCTTACACACTCCAGAAAGCGTGGGCTTGTTGCCCACGAGAGGATATGTGCAGGATCTGAGAGGGACTGCGTCGCGAAAGGAGCCAAACACTTGGGTAGCTGCGCGTGCTTCAGCCGCGTCCCCTATCGATCGCCAACCACCCCGACCAGCGAGTGACGAATCTGTCTAAACGTTACATACCTGCCCTCGTCGGCTGCGCAACACCAACTCGGCGTGAGCAATGGTCGGTCGCGCGCGAAAATCAGTTCTTCATCTGGCGCAACGCCGAAGGGCTCAGCTGTACCTTTATGCTCGAGTGCGATGCGCCATCGGCTCAGCTCTGCCCCGACCCTTCGGGCTTCCTTCAAATGCTCCCAATGCCGATGAACGGGAATCGCCAGCGCGCGCAGCGAACCACAGTTTCCCCACGAAGGCCTTTAGCTGTGCCACAACGAATTGGAGGAAATCGGCTGAATTCGTCTCTCGGGGCGCCCTTGAGGGCCTTTGGACCCACAGCCACACATCGTGTGCGGAGGTCAAAGTGAACGCCCACAAAGGTGCAAACTTGTGCGCACACCGTCTCCCTCTCGTGTTCAACGTGGACCGCGATGGCACCACCGCCCCTTCCCCTGCGATTTGCAGGTTGTCGGTCCATGCGAGGACTGTTGTCTGTGAAGAAGCCCACCTATACATCCGTGCAGACGGGACCACCCTCACGGGCGGCCGACGAGTGCGCGGGCATTATCTAGGGACTAATGCGCAGCCCCATTCGGCAGCGCTCGCATCTCGTAGCACGAGCCGGTCCCGTCGCGGAATGGAAATCGAGCGCGGAGGTGCCGCGGCAGTTGTGCCTGGGGAAGCAAACACGTCAAGTCGAACGTCTCCCCCAACCCGTCGGCAGGCTCTGCCAGGGAGCCTCTGGTAGCGGCATGTGGGGCAGACAGCCGGCGTTCTGCAATGGAGCATTGAGGCAGCGGGGCCACACAATAAAACGCAGTCGCGGGGCAGCAGGCTTCTCCTCCAGCACTCTGAAAGCCGAGCGCAGTGAGTCCACCATCTCTGTATCGTCGATCGTTTTTTCGTCCACACCTACGGCCACCAACGACGCTGCCCACCGCTGAGTAAAAGGCATGAGTGAGGAGCTGTAGGTGCCGCCTTTACATCAGCCCCCAGGCTAGCCACACACTGCTGCACCCCCGCTCGCCTGCAGCGTCGTATCGGAGCGCAACGCAACGCTGTCATCCTGCAGGCGTGCGGAGGAGTGAAACATTCATCCGCAGGCACCGGTACGGGTGTGCGAGCGCTAAACAGCAGTGTGGATGTCTGGCCCTTGGGGAAGGAGGGAAGGGGGGCATCAGTACGCTTTCGTCGAAGAAGGAGCTACCCGGCCACGAGTCGCCCACCAAAGGAGCTTTGGGAGACAAGAAGACTCGAGCTTCCTCGCCAGCAGCATCTTCTGGCGAGCATATCGAACGGCTGTGCCCTGAACCACTCGCTGCGCGGGGGAGGGGGAAGCGTCGAATCACGGCGTCGCGCTTGCAGATCGCGTTGTCTGATATTCGGGCCAATATGGTATCCATCGCTCCAGCCCTGATGCAGTGCACGCGAAAACCGCAAACCATCAGCGGAAGGTTGATCCTCCTGTGTTGGGAGGAGAAAGAGCGGCGTTTGCCGGGTAGAGACCGCCCACAACAGCCGTCGCAGGTGCACTTGGATCTCCCATCTCCACTCGCCGAAGTCGATCACTAGCCCGTCGAGAAAAAAAGTAGAAACGACTTGGCCGTCATCCTGATGATGATGTCCTACCTGCACGCAGCCTTCCACATGATTCGGTACACTGCGCAGAGGAGTGGAGATGCGACCCCCTCCCCCCACAACGATGTCGATCAGAGACTCGCTGGGGATGGATAGGGCCTGCTGCGCGGTTCGAGGTCCCCTCGCTCCTTTGATCACTGCATCCAGCAATTTGAGGTAGTGGACCGGCTGTCCAAGCTTGGAGGACACGCTGAGATGGTGGTGCAGGTATGTGTGCTTGGCAGACGGGGTAGCCTGCAGACTCACCACAAAGGCCGCGGCAGTCTCTTGATCAACAGGGCGGCGGTGGAGCTCGATAAAAGTGGCAGACTTGTTGCTCAAGAAATTGATGGTGCCTCCATGGCCGCTTGGCGGAGAGTCCCTGGTACAGGGCCACGGGAAGCGGTGGGGTGCAGCCTTCGACACACAAGCAGTGGTGGCGCTGTGGCCGCGATGAACCCACGTGGCGCCCTCAAGTCCCTCGAGGGAGCGAGCTGCCTGACTTGTTGCCCAAGAAGGGGGCAGCACGCCTTCCTACGAGGATTCGCGCGAGGCAAACCCCATCGAGCCTCCGCACGAGAAGGGTGGCGCTTGGTTGGCTGCGCTGTCCTCCTCCTCTGTTTTCAAGACGACTTCCCCGGGGTCTGGGGGGGGGGGGGAGTTAAGCCTCGTCGTCACTGGTGGTCTACGGTCACATCCTCGTCCGTGGCCACGGCCGCCTCGTCCTTGACCGCTTCGACCTCAGAGTCCATTTACCCGACGCTCCGTCTCCAGCTGTCCCCCTCCACGCAGAAGCGGTGGCGGTGACTGCCTGTTCCCTCTGCGGACTCGCGCCGCTAGTCTTAAATGGAGTCCGTGGACGATATTGCGTCAAGCGTCTTGCACATCGATGTTGCGAGTCCTTAACTCCACGTTGTACAGCTTGCCAATGTGTGTTGCAACTGTGAAACTGAGCAAGACGTTCCGTGGTGACCATCGACGATAGTGGCCTCACACGAGCATCATGAGCCCGCCCAGTGCCTCGTGGTACGCCTTCATGTGTGGCACCTCTTCCGGGGGCAGGAGGAGGGGGGGGGGGGCGGACACACCGCTCCTTTACCTCCCGGTCGAAAAGGCGTACTCCGGCCTACGTCGCCAGCAGTCGGCTTCAGGTCTCAGGGTCGAAAACATCAAAGCCTCCTGTTGCGTCCCCGCCACCGGGATCTACGTCTCGGGCAATATAGGCCGACAGTCCCCAATCCCCATCCTTGGAGTGGCACCCGGACCTCACATCTGGCGAGTCAGAAGTGCCGCCCGCGTCGGAATCCCGCGGAACACGCGCTAGATCTCGAGCGCCCCTCCCCCCATGCCGGGAATGATGACTGTACTGTCTGACTACCTGCTGCCGTGGATGCTTTGGTTTCCACAGCCGCTACCCCCCCCCCTGCGGAAGCCTCAGGCATCCAGCCACCCAGTCCCACATATCGATGCTCCCCTACAGCCTGCTGATGGCCGCTCCTGTTCCATGCCACAAAAAGAAAACATCTCCTCGGCCTACCTCTTGCCAGTGTGTCCACGTCGCCCCACAATTCTTCCCCACAGAATGTCGGGCTGGGCGGCCCAGTCGTCGATGGTGTTCATCGCAGCCCCCTGGTGCCTTACGACCCACCGCGCACATCCCCATCACCGTTTCAGGTGATGCCTGCTTCATTGGCCCCAGAGCCGCAACGGATGGTAGAGCGCTCTCTAGCCGTGGCGTCACGCCTGCAGCGCTGCAGCGTATCCTCGTGGAAATAGATGATGCCGATTCCTTGCCTCCCCGCTCCACTCGCGGAAGGATTCCGGAGTGAGGAACGGATGGGGGTCAGGGACAGCGTGGCTGTGCTGCACAGGCACATCAGAGGCGCTACACGCCTGCTTCTGCCTTGGAATACTCACCTCGTTTGGGGAGGGAAGTACTGGCAGCCACGTGCAGTTAGCTTCGACAACCAACCTATGCACTGTGGGTCTGCTCGATGCAGCACGTCATCGAATTTAACGTTCAATGGCGTCTGTAGTGATGATGGGTGTTCTGTAGGGTTGATGGTGAAAGAGAACGAGGCGCCCATGTGCATGAATACATACACACTTCAGCTTCCACTACTGCACAAGAGGCTCATTTTGCTCTCCGGCAGCAACAGAAGAGGAGGGGAAGAGAGGGAAGAGAGAAAGTGAGCTATCAGCGGGCATTCATCGATATGACCGAGTTCACTACCTTCATCGATACACACGTGTCTCCACGTGATTTTGAGGACGAGACGTAAGCAGAGAGGGTTTCGGCACTCGCTTGATTTTCAAGGTTGCCTCGCCCATCCTACTCTTTCACTACCCCCCCCCCCCCTCCCCCCTCTTCTCCTCCCGGCCACACAGAGAAGCACAGTTACGCACTGCTCGGTCGATGCGCGTGGTTAGCTGCGCACGTGGGCACGTGGAAAAGAAGGAAACCAACCAACCAAACAAACAACAAAAGAGAATAATAATAGTAAAGAATAATAAAGCGAAAAGGAGAGCGTCATCGACCCCCCCCTCTGGACCGCCCCAGTGGAAGAGGAGGATGTACAACGCAGCGTAGCAGCAACTGCAACGGCAGTAGCGGCATCCTTCCATAAGACGAAGGTTCAGCAGACGTTCCTCAAGGCTTCCCCACTCTCGGCCGCTTGCAAAGCTGCCAGGTATTTCTTCTTCTCGGCCAATATGTGCTCACCACGTCGCAGCTGCTCATCGATTTCCTGTGCGATTGGGCCGTACGTGTCGCAGAACCGCTGCGCCGCTTTCAGCTTTGTCTGCAGCTGCGCAAGCTCACGGCCGCCCCTCTCCATCACCTGGCGTAGGTGGTCCACGCGTGACGGGGTTGGTGTCGTGACAGTGCTGCTTCCCTCGGAGATGGCAGCGCGACTATTCGAGTGCGTTTGACGATCGGGCGTTGCCGCACAGGTTGCCGTGTCTAGGGAGGCGATGGATGCGTTGGCCAACGGACTCGCATCCACACTACTGCTCATGAGATTTGTGGAGGTGCTACCTTGGCCGTCGTCAGCGGTGAGCTGCAGCTTGCGCGTGTACTTGTCAAGGATATGAACCGACGAGCTCAGAACTACTTCCTCTTCATCTGTTAGCCCTTGCAGGGTGCGTGGCCAGGCAAAATCGACCGCGAACTCGCTTGTCCCTTCCTCCAGCAACCGATGCAGTGCCGTCTCCGATTCCTTCAGTGATGCCTCCTCTGAGGCAACTTCCTGCATCAGCTCAGCCAGCCGAGACAGGCGCTGCTGCAGCGCTAGTTTTTGTGATCGGTACGAGCCCACCGTTTCCATTTCCTCTATCACAAGGAGACGCAACTTTTCCACTATATGCGAGTCTGGGGCCCTGGGAGCATTAGCAGTCACGTCGTCGCGGCAGCGATGCAACGCCTTCAGAGGCCGCGGGGGAGCTGCGTCGAAGTCAAGTGAGCGGAACACAGCGGGTGCGCTGGAATCGCCTGATTCGCACTTGTGGCTGCTGACGGTGAGCACGTTTCCGCTGAGGGATTGCGATCTCTGCGGCTCGCTCACGGCGCCCGCCGACGCTTCGCGCGCCAGTTCAGCTTGGAGCGCTTCAACTCTCTCTAGAAGCCCTGCGACATCCTCATGTTCACGATCGAGGGCTGCGAGCGGATTCGGCGGGTCCACTGAGCTGCTAAAGGAAGAGGTGGAGGCGACTACGTTTGCGCAGCGCTCATCCTGTCGCAGCTTTTCCAGCCTGGCCTGCGCTTTCGTGCATGCTGCTTGCAGGCGTGGCAGAACGACGTCCATCAGCCAGCGCAACTCTGCACGCACACGTGCCTCCTCCTTCATGAGATGAAGCTGCTCGTCCTCCTCAGAGCAATCGCTGTCACTAGCGGTCTCTGTGCCACGAGCCGCTGTTGGTAATGAGGTGGTAGAAGTAGTGGTCTGTGGCTCTTTGTGTGTCAACATTGCCGTGGGTGGGGTCGCACAAACGGCATTTAGGCGCCCATGCAGACTTGACTGCCGTCGTCGCTGCAGTTGGAGCGCGTCGACAACATCGGTGCTCTCGTAACCAACCTTGTCATCCTTCTCCGAGACGTCGTTCTCCGGCGAGCCACTGCTGGCGCTCGGAGTTTGTGTGGTTCTGACCACTTCAAATCCGCGCGATGGTGCTCTCCCGCTCGCCTCAACAGTACGGTGGTGCCCACGGCGAGTGGCGGTGGAGGGTTTCAACGAGGGGGGATCTGGTGAACCACCACGGTGTGCTGTGACTGCTGCGACGCCCTGACGCGCAAAAAAAAGCGCGCCAGGGACGCGCTGTAGCAGGGAACCTGGGACAAGACCGATAGCACCATCTTCGCGTTCTGCGATACACCACTGCGGCTGTGATAGAGCCGCCCCACCAGCGGCAGATACTAGCGTGTGCGAGGAGGCACCATGTGGACCCGTGCCGTGGTGACACTCTCGCTGCAGCACGCGCACCCGCTCGCCTTGCTGAAGAGACAGGTACAGAGGTTCTGCATGGAACGCCTCATCGCCAACGGCCCCGCTCTCGCAGGCAGACGAGCAGTGGGCTGCTGGCGGCGAAGAGTGCGCGACTGAGAAAGGAATCAGTGCCTGTTGAAACCCGTGGGCTGTCGCGCGCCGGTGCATTGTAGTGAGGAAAGAATACAGAGAAGGGAATACATAGAACAGGAGAAGAACGGTAAAAGAAAGGCGGAGTGAGAGGGGAGGGGAAGAGTGTGGAAGGTGGAAGGGACGAGGAGACACAAAGAAAAGGAGGTGTGCGGAGACCAGGGGAGAAGGCCCAGGTTAGGGGTGCGGTGAGCTTGGGCCTACAGGGGGATGGGGTGCAATAGAAGTGTAATGGAGGATAGAAGAAAACGAAAAACACAAACATCAATCATGTTTGTCGGGGGTTTCTCCGCGGAAATGAGGAAAGGGGTGCGGGGAAGGGAGGAAGGAGAGAGTGCGGTGACAGGAGGGGTTAGAGAGGGCGGGCAGCTATATGCACAGACATATACCCCCCCACTCCCCACTGGAGAGGCAGCGGCTGTGCACGCACGCACAGTCACACCCATGAATCTCCGGGGAGCACATCCGGGCGTTTGGCGGTTCGTTGTGGCTTTTGGCTCGGTAGTTGTACTCACCAAGTGGTAGTCAGAGGTTCTGCCTCCAATGCGAGGCGGATGAGGGGCATGGCAGGGTGTGAGCGGCTTCCAAACACGATGAGCTCGCGCAGAAAAGCGAGCCTTGCGACTGTCAAGGAGATGGCAGAGGTAGAGGAAGAGTTAAACGTGTGCGCACGGGGTGAGAACTTCCATTGATGAGGCCCCTCTCCTCTTAGAGGCCACTACCGCGGCGGAATTCGACGCTGGAGATCACAGACAAAGACGAGTCCAAGCGAAGAGGAGGAACACTGCGAAACAGGAGTACTCTTTTTTCCCTTCACGCACAGAACATGTAGACACACGTTCGAAAGGAAAGAGGAAAGGGCGTCACCGAGGAGTGGGGGAAGGTGGCGGGCTCAGAGAAAGAGGGGGGGGGGGGAGAGTTCCGTACATGTCATCATCGCGTTGCTCCTCAAGAACACAACAGTGGCTCGGCGGCGGCGGGGGCGAGACAAGATCGGCCTCCTCCCTCACGCGCACCCAACAGTTCCGCAAACTATTCCACCCACGAAAGCAAAGGTCGCACTTTCTCTTTCGCTTGTTTTTGTGTAGGCGAATTGAGGGACTTGGTGCGCGGCACAGAGACGCTGAGTGCGTGATAAGAGCCAAGACAGATGTTCGTGGGGTACTAAAGCAGCTTTTTTTCTTACTTTCCGCGCTCTGCGTGCTTGACATTTCTTCCTATACCGCCTCTTTGATGTCCCCGGCGACAAATTGCGTCCTTGACGTTGTTGCATTTGTGGTACTCTTCGTTAAAGCCTGTTGGGCAGAGAGGTGGCAGCACTCACCCACACACACACACATGCATCAGTCATATGAGAAACACAAAGTCCACACGAGCAGCGCACAAACAACGCGATGCTACAAGCGACAAAACAGAGCAAAACTCACGCGCGGACAGGAGAAAAGAGGAGCAGAATGAACGAGAGAAAAAATGTAACGAGCGAAGGAGGACAGGAGAAGAGAGAGAGAAGTGGGGCGTCCCCCCGAGGAAGCCACGGACGCATACCAACAAAGTAACGAGACAAAGAAAAAGGAGCAGCAGGGCGGCGGATAGAGAGTTGACGAGGGAGAGAGAACGTGTGGGGAAGGGGGGGGGAGGGATGACGATGTGGGTTGAGATGACAAACCCAAAGATCAACATGGCTACCACCATCGCGGGCCCAGCAATTAACCCAAGGGAAGGAGGAGTACCAGCGCGCATGGAATAGGTCAGTCAAGTTTCATGACAGGATCGAAAAGAACACATATGCGGAGCATTTTATCGACCAGGGTTTATTTCACACCCCTAGCGTGTTTCTTACACGTGCAAGACGTACAAACCCTCACACAGCCAGGCTGAGACACTCTCTACCACCACCACAGAGTGAGAACCCCTCCTAATAAGAAAAACATATGAGAGCAACCGAGAGCCCGCGGATATACACATTCCAATGGTTGAGCACACAGGGTGTGCAGAAGACGACGAGAACACACACACAGAGAGAGAGAGAGAAATGAAAAACAGCTTTGCACATTTCATGCACATCTAATGATTGAGAGGTGATTGGACTGAACGCACACTGGCGGAATAGGTGATGATCGTGGTAGTCATAGAGAGCAAGAAAGCTTCGCCCTCAAAGCAGAAGAGAGCAAAGAAAAACAATAAAAAGAGGCACACTGCCCGACCCGCAGGCAGCCACCAAGTGAGACTCGTGTACAGATATGAAAAACGCACCAAGATCCAGCACACTACGACAACACTCAAACCTCTGCTCTACTGGGCACCACAGAAGAGGAGAACGTTACATTTTTATGCGGTAGTATATTTCACCACCCCCAAGCGACCAGCGCCACTCACCGTCTTGCCAGACGCTGCGGGCACCGGGGGCTCCTTTATGCAACCCACGCGCAGCTCCGGCAGGTAGTTGCGCGCCCCCATCGTATGGCCGTACACGCCACCGTTGAAGGCGGCCGTCGCGTCCTTGCCCACATATGCAAGCAGCAGCGCACGTCCACCAGGGTGCGTGTTCATCCAGTTGATCTTGTCCGTCTGCGCCCACGCAGGGTCCACGGGGATTGGCTGCTCAATATCCAGCACGTAGCCGTCCATCACAATCAGCTTGCGGCCCTGTCTCACCTCCGCGCGTACGTCGTCCCACGTGTACTCCACGGTCGCTGGCACCTCCAGCCGCCTCACCTCATTCGCTGCTTCCACCAACCCGCGCTCGTGCGTTCGCACAGCCTGCATCGCGGCGGCGCGGTCGATCACGGCGCGCGGGGCCCGCTGTAAGTTATCGCAAAAGCCCAGAAAGCTGCAGAGAAAGATGTACCACTTCGTTACGTCAATGTGGTGCCACAGATGACCGTTGCGGTAGTCGTTCGGGAATTGGTGGTGAAAGTTGTGGTAGCCCTCGCCGAGGTTGATGATCGCTAAGAGGGTGGAGTCGTGCGGGGTCAAGTCATCCGAGTACGGCCGCGTGGCGCCAAAGAAGCGCGTGTGCGCGAGGCTGTTGATTAAGAAAGAGAACTGGTGCACGAGGAAGATCTTGAGCCACACCACCCAGAAAAACGCACCCAACCACTCCCCAGTGGTTGCGCCAGCCACTACGAGGGGGATCAGGATCCCTGTGATGGTAGCGATAACGGCAAAGTACTTGCGCTGAAACTCCACGACAAGGTTGTCCTTCAGGTCCGACACATCCGCGTCGCCGAGCAGCTCGTAGTCCATGCGCATGACGAACCAGCCGAAGTGCGTGAAGAAGAAGCCACGATGCGCGTTGTAGGGGTCCTTGCAGGTATCCGTATACTTGTGGTGGACGCGGTGATTTCGAGCCCACCACTTGATGGAACCCTGGAACGCCCCAGCACCCACGAAGGCGCACGTCCACTGCATTGCCTGCCCGCCGGTGAAAGCTCCGTGGGAGAAGAGGCGATGATAGCCGGACGTCACCCCCACCATTCCAGTGACAACACCAAAGAATATAAGCCACTGCAGAAGCGAGGGGGATAGCGGGATGTGCAGGTACAGGCCAAGCAGCACAAACAGCGTTGGCACGCCGATGATGTAGATGCCGATCCAGTTGTACTGAAAGTTGCCCTTTGTCCACTGGGGTACCTCACGCTCCTCCTTGGGCTTTGCCACATCCGCAGGAAGGACGCTGCAGGTGAAGAGACTCTGTACGGCCGCCAGCATCTTCTCACCAGGGGACTCGAAAAGTATGTGTCTGGGGGAGGGAGGGGGGGGGGGGGCGGGGTAGGGATACGTCGGAAGCCGTCGCTGTTAATCACAATGTACACGGACCAGGAATGTAGAGCAGTGAATAAAGGGAACTAGACCCATGCCCAGGGAGGGATTCGTTACGAGGAGTACAGAGTCACCACACACACCCACCCACACACCCACGCTCGCTCAGGGAAGAGGGGAAAGCAAGCAAGCAAAGGAGAGAGAGCTAAGATGAAACCAGTGCGTTAAGTAAATGCACAAACCAATCAGGGGCGGTGGGCAGGTGGGATGGGATGGGTGAAAGGGTGACTGCCGAACGAAGAGAGAGAAGGGGGAGGCAAGTGATAGGCACAGAAGGCTGCCCCCCTCCTGAGAAAGGGAGGCGCGGGAGGGGTGAGGAGTTATGCGAAACGATACACAGCAAGTGATTTAGGATGGCGCTGATCACCCAACAACACACGCACAAGCTGATTACGCTTGGGTGAGAGAGGCGAAGGGAGGGAGGGAGGGAGGGAGGGGTGGGGGACTGCAATGTGTGTGTGCCAGAGCGACAGGGAGAAAAGCTACACGAACGCCTGCAATGAATATGAGGGTGGCCGGGTGTGTGTAGTGCAAGCGCGATACACGCCAACCGTGACAGAGATGAACCAAAGCGATTGTGTGCCAGAAGTGTCACCGTGTGTCCTGTGCTGTAGTACTCAGCGAAGGGCGGCGAAGCGGAGCTGGAGGACCGAGAGAGGGGTTGGTCGGTATTCTCAACGACAAAGCAGAGACACCACATAAGAGGTAAACGCACCACAGAAAACAGAACCGAAGACAAGGAGCCAAGAGAGAAATGATGAATGACACGTGCCCGAGATGGCGTTCTGCCAAGCGGATAATGTGAAGCTGTACACGGTGGCGTGTGCGTGTGTGTGCGGATGTAAGTGAAATCGGCGGAGGTTATGACCCGTGGTGGAGATAGTGAGTTTCCCATGAAGAATTTCAATGGGGTAAAGGGCCGAGGAAAGGAAGGTGAGGATGAGAATCCGGAAGAGAAGAGGTGGTCAAGAGATGAGCAAGGCGAGAGACACCCTGAGAGACGTGCAGAATGAAAAGGGGGGAGTGAGCAACGAGGCTGCGTAAAAAAATACAAAAAAAAAACAAGCGGAGCTGCACATGAGGGTGCCGAGGAAGTGGCCGAAAGGACAGCGGCACACGAACCACAGATCCCGCGCTGCCGCAAGGTTTCCCCATTCCTTTCACTCTTGACGCCCCCCCCCCCTCACACACACACACACACACACACACACGGCCCCTTTGCCTGCTTTCCACATCTCAGAGAGGGAGACAGGAGAGAGCGAGGGGGTGGGGTGGCTCTTTTTTTTTTTTTTTCTTTTTTTTTTTTCTTTATTTCTTTATCCATTCTTACTTTCTCCTCCCCCCCCCCCCCCCCCCCCTCCCCCCCCCCCCCCTCCTCCCTCCCCTCCCCCCCCCCCCCCCCCCCCCCCCCCCCCCCCCCCCCCCTCCCTCCCCCCCCCCCCCCCCCCCCCCCCCTCCCCCCCTCCCCTCCCCCTCCCCCCTCCCCCCCCCCTCCCCCCCCCCTCCCCTCCCCCCCTCCCCCCCCCCTCCCCCCCCCCCCCCCCCCCCTCCCCCCCCCCCCTCCCCCCCCCCCCCCCCCCCCCCCCCTCCCCCCCCCCCCCCCCCCCACCCTTCCCCCTTTCCCCCCCCTTCCCCCCTCCCCCCCTCCCCCCCCCCCCCCCCCTCCCCCTCCCCCCCCCCCCCCCTCCTTCCTCCCCCTCCCCCCCTCCTCCCCTCCTTCTCTTCTTCCTCTTCCTCTTCTCTTCTTTTCCTCTTCCTCTCTCTTTTTTCCCTCCTCCTTTCTCCTTCTTTTCTTTTTTTCTTTCTTTTTCTCCTTTCCTTCTCTTTCTTCTTCCTTTCTCCTTCTTCTTTCCTCCTCTCTTTTTCTCTTCTTTTCCCTCTCCTTTCTTTTCTTTTTTTTTTCCTTTTTCTCCTTTTCTTTTTCCTTTTCTTCTTTTCTCTCTCTTTTCTTCTATCTCTTTCCTCTTTTCCTTCTTTTTTCTCTTTTTCCTTTCTTCCTCTCTCTTTCTTTCTTTCTCCTTTCTCTCTCTTCTTTTTCTTCTCTTTTCTCTCCTCCCTCTTTCTC
>NC_009303.2:104440-138735 GCF_000002845.2 Leishmania braziliensis MHOM/BR/75/M2904 | reverse complement strand
CTGATGCAGAATGTGCTCTTGGGCCCCGCAACATCGACCACACGCGCAACGTTGTGCGGCGCGTGCCTCGATGGCTGCCACAGACAGGTAGCAGCTGCGGCATCTTCTCTCCGGTGCCCCTTCTCCTTAGCCTGCGGGACTGCGGATCGCAACTCCTCACTTATCAGTGCGGTCGGCCATCCTCCTGGGGCTACTGCGCTATCCAGAACGGAAGCCGTCTCTTGTGGTCCACCATGGGCAGTGGTGGATGACGGAGCGTTGTGGTCTGGCAAGTCTATGCGGCGTGTCGTTGCTGCCTCCATGACGCTTACATCCGGCGTTGCTCGACGACTTGCCCGATTTATCCTCGTTGGTGTGCGCATGGGAAACGACAAAACGCTCGACGGACGCCTCGCCTCTGATCCGCTCAGCAGCGCACTTGTGAGGAAGCGTTGATAGCGATCGTTGTCGTAGGATGTACTGTGATAATGTGGTGTGTGCTGTTGAGACGATCGACTAAGAGATGAGCGGCGAGCCGGCGTGAGCTCCTGCGAGAGCGTCGCTGCTGTGGTTGTCGAGGATCCCGCGGCCATGGACCACAGCACGGGGGTGGCCAACATGTCGCGCGGACACATGGATGGTGACGACAGCTGATTGGCATGTTGAGAGGGCAAGTACGCACCAGGAACAGCGACATGGAGTGCCGAGAAAACCTTTTTGTTGGCGACTCCAACGTAACGCGTATCGGCGCCATCGTGAGACTCGAAAAAGTCCTCGATATTGGCACCGGCTCCTCCGTGCTCTTCCTCTTCGTCCACCACAGGGGCTGCAGCGCCGCGCGGCGTCAGGATCCGATCGGCAGCGACGCTGGTGACCCGAAGCATTTGTGAGCGGTTTTACGTCTGCTGTGTTCTGCAAGTGCCAGAGAGAAAGAACACACAGCGTTGGCTCAACACTAACGCACACAGAGAAAAAAAAAAGGGGGGAAAGAGGGTGGCCGCGTTGGTCGCACACTCGAGTGAGGGTGTGAAAAACGAGCAAGACGCCCACACACTCGCAGAGATAGGGGAAGAGGAGGAGGAGGAGGCGCACACACTCGCAGAGATAGGGGAAGAGGAGGAGGAGGAGGCGCACACACTCGCAGAGATAGGGGAAGAGGAGGAGGAGGAGGCGCACACACACACACACGGGCGCACAGAGAGACAGAGAGAGAGAGAGAGAGAGAGCCAAGGAGAGACGAGGCACGCGCTGGCAACTGCACTGTCGAGAAATTCCACCAAAAAGGCGCACGCTAAACAATCCTTCGAAAAGATAACGAAGAAAATCTCTATGAGAACGGAGGAGGACCGGTTCAATGCGGTAGCCTCAAAGTGCTCGGCCTGCGGTGCGGCTTGTCGTGTTATATGGAGGCGTCTCTCTCTCTCTCCAGAGATGGATGGGCAATGCAAGGGTAGCAGGGACACCGTTTGCGCGTGTGCGTATACGTGGGTGCGCAGAAGCACGACGCACTGTAAGGAGGGAAAGAAAGAGAAATGCGGAAAGAATGATAACGAGAGAAAGCAGCATTTAAAGATGAAACGTACCTGTCGAGCTCCCCCCGCCAGGAGGAGTGTATGGGGGTAGTGAAAGGAAAGGAAGAAAAACTGCGTGGTGGCAATGCGGTCCCTCTTCGCTGCTGCCTGTTGCGCTGCCCTAATCGAGTGCCGTACAAATCGCACAGGTGAGTAAGCAAAACACGCGTACACGCAAAAATGAGCAGTAGAAGAAAACAGAGAAGGCTAAGGTATTCAATAAACACCAGCCTAGCCTCTCTAAATGTGGGAGAGGAGAAATGACGTTGAGTGATATAAATCAGCGACCAAAAAAAAAAAAACTCAGATGCCGCAAAGTCAAAGGAGAGAAGTTGGAGGATAACGGGTGTGTGTGTGAGAGAGAGAGAGAGATGAGATCGACTTTCTACACCATGTGTTGAGAGCGTGCTCTGCGATGGTATGCTTGGATGCCAAGCGGGATAAGTCCTCCACAACCTCTGTTCCGAGAAACTCGAATCAACGCGGGTGAGAGTAAGGACGGAAGTTGCACGCGACACCCCCATCCCTCGAGCTGATTAGGAACTCTATTTAATATGTGATACTTGCCTGCTTAGCGTGCATATGACCACGTATGGGGCAAGTGACCCACACCTCCGTCAACCTATCCGGTCTCACCAGGTCCGATCTTTCTCGAGCCTCCCGAGTCGCTCGTGGGCTATTTGCCGACCCACGGCCCGCGTCACCAGTTTACAGTCCAAGGAGGGGGCACGCCGTGAGTAAGGTGTAGACAAGTTAGTGTGGCCCCTAAAAAGAAGAAAAAGTATGACGAAAGGGTATAGAGCAGGGAAAAAGGACTGCCTTCACACCAGCTGAGAGTACGGCGTGAGTGTTTGTGTGTGTGGGGGAGGGGGGGGGGGGCGTGGATCATCCGATTGCAGGCAATGGACAATGGAAAAGCATTTTGGGTCGTAGCGTGTGTGCGGGAGTTCTGTTCTTCCGTATCACACGTGACTTAACTAGAGAAGGAAAAGGAAACTGCGCGTCCAAACCAACCCGTGCATCGGACACAAGGCCGGCCTCAAGGCATCTGCTAGTCTGTGTCGCGAGGGGACGTATTGGAGGCTCGCTCTGTATGGGGGTAATCGCTGTCAGACCGAGGCGGAGTTCATGGCTGACGGTGAAGGCACGCGCTTATCCCTTACACACTCCAGAAAGCGTGGGTTTGTTGCCCACGAGAGGATATGTGCAGGATCTGAGAGGGACTGCGTCGCGAAAGGAGCCAAACACTTGGGTAGCTGCGCGTGCTTCAGCCGCGTCCCCTATCGATCGCCAACCACCCCGACCAGCGAGTGACGAATGTGTCTAAACGTTACATACCTGCCCTCGTCGGCTGCGCAACACCAACTCGGCGTGAGCAATGGTCGGTCGCGCGCGAAAATCAGTTCTTCATCTGGCGCAACGCCGAAGGGCTCAGCTGTACCTTTATGCTCGAGTGCGATGCGCCATCGGCTCAGCTCTGCCCCGACCCTTCGGGCTTCCTTCAAATGCTCCCAATGCCGATGAACGGGAATCGCCAGCGCGCGCAGCGAACCACAGTTTCCCCACGAAGGCCTTTAGCTGTGCCACAACGAATTGGAGGAAATCGGCTGAATTCGTCTCTCGGGGCGCCCTTGAGGGCCTTTGGACCCACAGCCACACATCGTGTGCGGAGGTCAAAGTGAACGCCCACAAAGGTGCAAACTTGTGCGCACACCGTCTCCCTCTCGTGTTCAGCGTGGACCGCGATGGCACCACCGCCCCTTCCCCTGCGATTTGCAGGTTGTCGGTCCATGCGAGGACTGTTGTCTGTGAAGAAGCCCACCTATACATCCGTGCAGACGGGACCACGCCCACGGGCGGCCGACGAGTGCGCGGGCATTATCTAGGGACTAACGCGCAGCCCCATTCGGCAGCGCTCGCATCTCGTAGCACGAGCCGGTCCCGTCGCGGAATGGAAATCGAGCGTGGAGGTGCCGCGGCAGTTGTGCCTGAGGAAGCAAACACGTCAAGTCGAACGTCTCCCCCAACCCGTCGGCAGGCTCTGCCAGGGAGCCTCTGGTAGCGGCATGTGGGGCAGACAGCCGGCGTTCTGCAATGGAGCATTGAGGCAGCGGGGCCACACAATAAAACGCAGTCGCGGGGCAGCAGACTTCTCCTCCAGCACTCTGAAAGCCGAGCGCAGCGAGTCCACCATCTCTGTATCGTCGATCGTTTTTTCGTCCACACCTACGGCCACCAACGACGCTGCCCACCGCTGAGTAAAAGGCATGAGTGAGGAGCTGTGGGTGCCGCCTTTACATCAGCCCCCAGGCTAGCCACACACTGCTGCACCCCCGCTCGCCTACAGCGTCGTATCGGAGCGCAACGCAACGCTGTCATCCTGCAGGCGTGCGGAGGAGTGAAACATTCATCCGCAGGCACCGGTACGGGTGTGCGAGCGCTAAACAGCAGTGTGGATGTCTGGCCCTTGGGGAAGGAGGGAAAGGGGGGCATCAGTAGGCTTTCGTCGAAGAAGGAGCTACCCGGCCACGAGTCGCCCACCAAAGGAGCTTTGGGAGACAAGAAGACCCGAGCTTCCTCGCCAGCAGCATCTTCTGGTGAGCATATCGAACGGCTGTGCCCTGAATCACTCGCTGTGCGGGGGAAGGGGAAGCGCCGAATCACGGCGTCGCGCTTGCAGATCGCGTTGTCTGATATTCGGGCCAATATGGTATCCATCGCTCCAGCCCTGATGCAGTGCACGCGAAAACCGCAAACCATCAGTGGAAGGTTGATCCTCCTGTGCTGGGAGGAGAAAGAGCGGCGTTTGCCGGGTAGAGACCGCCCACAACAGCCGTCGCAGGTGCACTTGGATCTCCCATCTCCACTCGCCGAAGTCGATCACTAGCCCGTCGAGAAAAACAAGTAGAAACGACTTGGCCGTCATCCTGATGATGATGTCCTACCTGCACGCAGCCTTCCACATGATTCGGTACACTGCGCAGAGGAGTGGAGATGCGACCCCCTCCCCCCACAACGATGTCGATCAGAGACTCGCTGGGGATGGATAGGGCCTGCTGCGCGGTTCGAGGTCCCCTCGCTCCTTTGATCACTGCATCCAGCAATTTGAGGTAGTGGACCGGCTGTCCAAGCTTGGAGGACACGCTGAGATGATGGTGCAGGTATGTGTGCTTGGCATACGGGGTAGCCTGCAGACTCACCACAAAGGCCGCGGCAGTCTCTTGATCAACAGGGCGGCGGTGGAGCTCGATAAAAGTGGCAGACTTGTTGCTCAAGAAATTGATGGTGCCTCCATGGTCGCTTGGCGGAGAGTCCCTGGTACAGGGCCACGGGCAGCGGTGGGGTGCAGCCTTCGACACACAAGCAGTGGCGGCGCACTGCTGGCGCGCGATGAACCCACGTGGCGCCCTCAAGTCCCTCGAGGGAGCGAGCTGCCTGACTTGTTGCCCGAGAAGGGGGCAGCGCGCCTTCCTACGAGGATTCGCGCGAGGCAAACCCCATCGAGCCTCCGCACGAGAAGGGTGGCGCTTGGTTGGCTGCGCTGTCCTCCTCCTCTGTTTTCAAGACGACTTCCCCGGGGTCTGGGGTGGGGTGGGGGGGAGTTAAGCCTCGTCGTCACTGGTGGTCTACGGTCACATCCTCGTCCGTGGCCACGGCCGCCTCGTCCTTGACCGCTTCGACCTCAGAGTCCATTTACCCGACGCTCCGTCTCCAGCTGTCCCCCTCCACGCAGAAGCGGTGGCGGTGACTGCCTGTTCCCTCTGCGGACTCGCGCCGCTAGTCTTAAATGGAGTCCGTGAACGATATTGCGTCAAGCGTCTTGCACATCGATGTTGCGAGTCCTCAACTCCACGTTGTACAGCTTGCCAATGTGTGTTGCAACTGTGAAACTGAGCAAGACGTTCCGTGGTGACCATCGACGATAGTGGCCTCACACGAGCATCATGAGCCCGCCCAGTGCCTCGTGGTACGCCTTCATGTGTGGCACCTCTTCCGGGGGCAGGAGGAGGGGGGGGCGGACACACCGCTCCTTTACCTCCCGGTCGAAAAGGCGTACTCCGGCCTACGTCGCCAGCAGTCGGCTTCAGGTCTCACGGTCGAAAGCATCAAAGCCTCCTGTTGCGTCCCCGCCACCGGGATCTACGTCTCGGGCAATATAGGCCGACAGTCCCCAATCCCCATCCTTGGAGTGGCACCCGGACCTCACATCTGGCGAGTCAGAAGTGCCGCCCGCGTCGGAATCCCGCGGAACACGCGCTAGATCTCGAGCGCCCCTCCCCCCATGCCGGGAATGATGACTGTACTGTCTGACTACCTGCTGCCGTGGATGCTTTGGTTTCCACAGCCGCTACCCCCCCCCCTGCGGAAGCCTCAGGCATCCAGCCACCCAGTCCCACATATCGATGCTCCCCTACAGCCTGCTGATGGCCGCTCCTGTTCCATGCCACAAAAAGAAAACATCTCCTCGGCCTACCTCTTGCCAGTGTGTCCACGTCGCCCCACAATACTTCCCCACAGAATGTCGGGCTGGGCGGCCCAGTCGTCGATGGTGTTCATCGCAGCCCCCTGGTGCCTTACGACCCACCGCGCACATCCCCATCACCGTTTCAGGTGATGCCTGCTTCATTGGCCCCAGAGCCGCAACGGATGGTAGAGCGCTCTCTAGCCGTGGCGTCACACCTGCAGCGCTGCAGCGTATCCTTGTGGAAATAGATGATGCCGATTCCTTGCCTCCCCGCTCCACTCGCGGAAGGATTCCGGAGTGAGGAACGGATGGGGGTCAGGGACAGCGTGGCTGTGCTGCACAGGCACATCAGAGGCGCTACACGCCTGCTTCTGCCTTGGAATACTCACCTCGTTTGGGGAGGGAAGTACTGGCAGCCACGTGCAGTTAGCTTCGACAACCAACCTATGCACTGTGGGTCTGCTCGATGCAGCACGTCATCGAATTTAACGTTCAATGGCGTCTGTAGTGATGATGGGTGTTCTGTAGGGTTGATGGTGAAAGAGAACGAGGCGCCCATGTGCATGAATACATACACACTTCAGCTTCCACTACTGCACAAAAGGCTCATTTTGCTCTCCGACAGCAACAGAAGAGGAGGGGAAGAGAGGGAAGAGAGAAAGTGAGCTATCAGCGGGCATTCATCGATATGAACGAGTTCACTACCTTCATAGAGAAAAGGACAACCACAACTCGGAAGGGTGGGGAAGATAAAGAGGAGAACAGAAGTTTGCGTGTGTGTGGGGGGGGGGGAGTTATTGAATGTGTGCTTTTTCCTTTGCTTTCGGTCATGTCGATTTTCTGCCGTACAACACGAGATATGCTTCACCCTGCCGCCGGGCTTCCACAGGGCCGGCTGCGTGGTGCGAGGCGGCCCTAGACGCGCGTTGCGGCAACGCGGAGTCGCCGGAACACGTCCACCGCCTCAAGCTCTACGCGCCACCGGCCCCGCAGGCCGCCGCACAGCCGCCCCCCAGCATGCCCACCGCCGCGTGGCGCATCTGCCGCGGCGCTGCGCAGGCCCCCACGCCAGCGGGCAGCGAGGACCGGGCGGGGGACGCCCGAGTCACGCCGACGCACTGCCCAGCTCGCGGGCTGTAGCAATCCGACCTCGCTGCGTTGTAGGTGCCTGCCCTTGCCTCCGCCAGGGGTGGCTCGGCAGCAGCAGGGATGGGGGGTGTGAGGGGCTGCTTCGGCTTCCCAGCACGCACTCTGGGGGCACCGGGGCTCTGAGATGTCACGAACTGCGGGGTCCTCTGGTCGTGAGGCAGGGAGAACAGGAGCAAACGCAACGAATATATATATATATAGCAAAGCATCACGATGAGCCAACTGCCACACAGATGCGAATCGGTTAATATGAATCCATAGAAATGACAAACAAAAAAGAAGGAAAGAACCGTACAAGCAACACCTGCCGTCAGTCAAAGGCCTTCTTGTGTTGGCTACCTTCTCTGATGTGAAAGGGAAAAAAAAAGCGCTTAAAGTGGCATTTCTTCCGCTGCGGTGCCGCACTCACGAGCGGGAGGAAGACAGACAGAGAAAACATAAAGGAAGAGACATCGAAAGTCATCCGTGTCATTGTGCACGGGTGGCTCCCAGGACCGGAAAGTAGTGCCTCTTCACTCTTTCTTTTTTTTCTCTCCTTCGCGTCACCCTTCACTACCATCTCACTTCGCACGCACACGCAGAAACGAGAGAACGACACGCACGCAACACTACTTTTGGCAGCTGAAGAAGACAGTGACCAAATAGAGGGAAGCACATTAACGAAAAGGAAAGTGAATAAACGAATTAGAGGGGAACGGTGCTCTCTTTGTATCCGGCGCCACTCCTCTTCGAGGCCGATATCCACCACACACACACACACTCTCTCTCTGGGTGTCTGTGTGAACTCGCGCGCGTTTGTCTTCCAGCTCGGTTTTCTTCTCGCCACTTTGTCGTCATATTCACAGCTCTTTGCAAGCAGAGAAGCTGAAGCAGAAGAAGAACAGGTGGAGGACGAGGGCAAAACTTGTAGGGGAAAGCGACGCGTGGACGGCACGGTGGGGCATCCATAAGCAAAATCATGAAGCAAGTGTGCCCGTCACCTTTTGTAACTTCATCCCTCTTCTGCATCGCCCGAAGAGAAGAGAGAAGCCACATGAGCTGGCGAAGCGGGACACGGAGGCGTATCGCCATTTCGTTCAACTGAATGGAAGTACCTCAGCCAGCTGAATGAGCGAGCCGACTGCACAGCCAATCAGGAGACACGTGCCTGTCAACTGGCCGGCCATGGCCCTCTCACCATCGGTGGTGAGGCTCGGCGTCGCAGGGCTGTAAATCATCGAAAGCGCCCCAAGGAAGCCGTTCGACGCACCCATGATAATCGTGAACACGTACGCCGGCGCCTTCGACGGGATCTTGTGCGTCGCGCACAGCAGCAGCAGAGGAATGAAGATGATACGGGCAATCGAGCCAATCAAGATCGCCTTCCTCGGTGGCCACAGGCGCCTCCACAGAGTCAGCAAACGACCGATAAGGTCAGCAAAGTTGTGTGCCGCGATGATGAGTGTCGTGAACCAGCCGTCAGCACTATCCACAGCGAGAATGATACCGGGGAACACAAGATACGTGACACAGAAGGTCAGGAAACACGCAATCATCATCGGGTAGATCTTCTTGACGACCGGCCACAGCCTCACCTCCTGCAGCAGCTCTGCCGTCGTCAATACGCCATCCTCGGCAGCAAGGAAGTCCGTGCTGCTCTTGTCGAGGTAATCCTTTGTCGGTGCCTCAACCTCACCCTTGACCTCGTCGGGGGACTCCTCTGGATGCGCACAGTTGTCTGCCTCCGTTTGTGTGGCAGTCACCGCAGCGCCATCGTGGCTCTGGGGCACAGGAGTCAATGCCCTCGTTGGCTCCGCCTCAAAGTCCTCCCTGGTGGTGAAGGCGCGGTCGTCAGAGAGGGCGTTGGGGTGGTGGTGCGCCCGGTCGCCGCTCACTGCCACATCGTCGTTGCTCATCCGCAGCACCTCTGCGTTCTCCTCAGATTCAAAGTCGGCCACACAGCAGCCGGCAGCGATGTCCTTTGAGTCGGTGGCACTGTTTTCGCCACACGCACCCCCATCGGTCACCCTCTCCACACTCCTGCGCCGGCGGTAGATGTTCGCCCACGGACCGCGGCTGGAGCGGAACTCAGCAACGTAGAGCCGCGCATATGGGTTGCACAGCAGAGCCGCGAGGAGCAGTCCGGAAACGAGGATGATGCCTATCGCCAGGCAGAAGTAGATGAGGGACTGCGACAAGACGGCGCTGTAGCTGTCAGTCATGCTTGCTTTCAAGATTATCTGCAGTAAAGACACCAGCACCCCGCAAACTGCCGAACCGATCAGCATGCCAGTCAGGATAATCGGAGGGCAGGGACCGAAGAGGGCGTACCCGGTGTTCTCGAAATAGGCACGAGCAGCTCCGCCGAGGTATGCTACGATCATCATTGCCGCTATTGCATTCTTCTCGGACACGTGCGTGTGAGGCATGATGAGGATGACGAGAAGCTCTATAATCATAATCACGCAACTCACCTCAAGGCGAAAGAGCAGCGAGAAGCGGCACATAAAGGAAGTCAAGTTTGTCGGCTCATGAATCGCCTGCACCACTATGGTGACCATCGTGTAGAAGCTCAGAATGTTCTTCCAAAACACAGGTGAGCGCGGCACTGCAGCACTGCTCCCAGCAAGGTATTTGTAGTACTCGAGCATGAAGCTCGGGGCACTGTTGATAGCGTTGATGCCTATCACCATGGTCACCCCGACCACAAGGCTGGTGACCATCATGACCACCTGCGGTACCTTCGATGTTGCTTCCATTGCGCCTTATATGGGGGGGGGGGGGGGGGGAGGATATTTGCAGGGGTCGCCCAGCTCCCGTGTGTGCACAGCTAAAACGCGGTGACTGCAAGAGGGGTGTTGTGAAGTACGCACCGAAGCAAAGCAGCACCGAAGCAAAGCACACGTACAAGGGGGGAGGGGGGAGAAGAGAGAGACAAGTACAGGAGAGACGAGGCAGAAAAGGGGGGGGAAAAGCACTCAATCAATAATATGAAGCCCTGCCATGCGGAGAAATTGGAAAAAGGGAAAACAGAGGTGAGAGCAAGGAAGAGCCGTGATTGGAGCGAAAAACGAAACGTCCCTGTAAAGTGTTAGAGAGAGAGAGTGTGTGTGTGTGTGGGTGCAACAGTAGAAGAGAGAGAGTCAAGCAAAGGTACGTGCCCGGGTGCTAGTGATTGTGGGGAAAAGCAGAAGTGGGGGGTGGCGCCCTAATGAACCACACATCCCTCTCAGTTCTTCTTCACGCATGGGCAAGTGTATGTGTGTGTGTGTGTGTGGGTGGGTGGGTGAGTGTGGATGTATGGGGGTGTGGGGGTGTGGAGAGGTGGGGCGGAGTAACGTGCAGCAGAGAGGAGGGAACGCATGAGCAGACACAGAGTTGGAGACGCAAGAGAGTACGGGGCGGAGACACCAACCACCCCACTTGATCCTACAATCAAAAGCATAATATCGGAACGTGGGAGATAGAGGAGGTAGTGGGGCCGAGTCGTCGTAGAAGTCCCAGAGTGTCCCACTTTGCCTACACACGCACCTGTATACCTATGTAACTGAAGTGGTCGCGAGGCTCGCAATCCATCTTCCTGTCACCACTTACATCTCATCATTGGTGTCTATTTTGCTTTTTTTTTGTGGAGTGCAGCCCAACAGAAGTACGGGCGGCGTTGCACATTTTTTGCCGTTGAATGTGCCAATTTTCTGCCGTACAACACGAGATATGCTCCACCCTGCCGCCGGGCTGCACCGACGCACCGCCGTCCAGGACACGACCGCCGACATCCGCAGCAATGCACCGATCCGACCTCGCTGCGTTGTAGGTGACTGGCCCTGCCTCCGCCAGGGGTGGCTCGGCAGCAGCAGGTATGGGGGCGTGGGGGGCTGCTTCGGCTTCCCAGCACGCAGGGTGGAGGCACCGGGGCGCTGGGACACCGCGCACTGATGTGTGCCTCCTGGAGTGGTGTGATAGTCAGGACAAAAAGCGGAGATGTGCTGACACGGGAATGGGGAGTGGTGGGCGGCACCCTAAATAACATACCCACACGTGACAACAAAACACACACCCGCGAGCGAGGAGGATAGGAAGCATAATCTGCTACGAATGGGGGAGCCTTCCACCTGCATCACCGTCGCACTATGGCGGCAAGCAGCGCTCAAGATGCTGGCGGACATCCGCAATAACACGCTTCACCCTTTCATCATCGTAGATGGCAATTTGGTCAGTGAAGCTTGGATAGCGAAAGGCGTTTACCATCCGCGCTGCTGACAGCAAGAGCTCTCGTTCCTCCGCCGGATTCGCAACCGATGGTCCAAAGCGCACGTCGATCGGTGGAATAATGACGAAGTGATATTGCATAGCCCGCTCAAGGATGAGGACTGGCTGCGTTGGCATAGAAGCAATCACCCACGGGCGGAACTCGATGACGGTGCGGCAGCGAGGCGGGGAGCGTTCCATCCACATTGCATGGCCGACCCCGAGCCCATGCATGCCCACCACAATGTCCGCGTAGCGGCCTAGGTGATACTGCTGTGCAGCCGTGTGGTTTTCCAGGTATACCTCCTCTACCCGAAACCCCGCCTCCCGCATCCACTCTGCGTAGCGGGACGCATTGGCGATCAGTCGGGTTGTGCGGTGTACAAATAGAGCTCGCGGTCGATACGACGGCGACAGTGGAGAAGCCGCGTAGGCGCCGAATCCCCACAACGTCGAGGTCCACGAAAGCGACGCGTGCTGCAGTCGCAGCCGCTCCATCTCCTGCACAGATCGATTTACACCGTACGGTGAGGCCCGGAACTGCCGGGCAGCCCAATCCTGAATGCCGTAAAGCATGTCACGCTTCAGCACAGGAAGACGGTGTGTAGTCACGAGGAGGGCGTCGCAAAAACACACAGTGGGCGCAGTGGCCAGAGACTCTCGCGGCGGTGTCTCCCGCGATGCCGGTGCGGGCGCCACCGCAGCCGTTGCGTTGACCTCGAGCTCTGCACAATGGCGGGACTTCGTACGCAAAAGAAACGAGCTGTTGTACGGAGACCCGTGGGCAAGCTCCGGCGACGAGAATGCGTTCGCTAACGCCGCGCTTAGCTCCATCTTCCCACGTGTGTCCCCGTGGCGGTCCGCCCAGTTCGACTCTGGCTGATGTAGCAGTACCGTTTGGGTAGGGATGCGCAGCAGAACGCCATCCTGCCAGGTTTGGTAGGTGCTGTGGAGCGCCTCAAGGGCATCAGTGACGAGGTGGAAGAAGTGAGTGGCAATCCACGCTCCACGAAGAAGCACCGCCATCGCTGGCACAACCCTCACTACAGCGTCAGATGCGTGAGAGGACGGTGGGGAGAGCAGGTCATCCGTTAAAGGAAGAACTTCCAACTCAGCTGCCTGAAACTCGGCAATCCCTGCACGGATGCGCGCATCTGTCAGGTAGATCCGCCCAGAACGGAGGCACACCGGGCTTCCAGTGGCAGTGTAGCTGGCGTTTGCCAAGTAGCGCGGCGAAACTGAAACGCTGAACGCGGATGTGTTTGACGCGCTTGCCTGTTGCCAGCTAGCGGTCCTCCATGAAGGCCTCTCTGCCACGCGCGCCGCACAGTAGGCCGAGAGTCTTTCTACACTGTTCATCCTCCCCTCAGACGCGCCACCGTTGAGCATAACCCATTCTGGCCTGAACGCGTATGGCTGTGAAGGTGTAGTCGCTGAAGACGTCTGGAACATCAGCGCGTAGATGGCCTCGAGGGGGTCTTCAGCGAAGCGCTTCGCCGAGAAGACAAGCTCCTCTGTCCGTAGACAGCGGAAGCGATGATGAGCTTCGTAGAGTCCTTGCTGCTGCCGAAAGACCGCCACGTCATCGCCGTACCAGTCCCATCCCCACCCTTGTGTCTGTGTCAAGACTACACAGCAGAAGAAGAAACAAATCGTGGCGACGCCGAGCACGCAGGAAAGAGTGCGGAAACGGCGTACGCCTCTGCGAGCGCGCCAAAACCGGTGACCCAGTGAGCCACAACTGAACGCCCCAAACGCCCTTGCGGAGGAGGATGATGATGGTGGTGGGTGAGGCGCAGGGGGCGAATGCCCCCCTCCTTGCTTGCGCATCGCCTCCAACGTCATCCTGCTGGCCCAAAAGAAACAAACAAACTCATTGATACACGTCGTGAGCGTCTGTGTCTATGTGCAGTGGTGTAGCAGCAGAAGTCCAGATTGTGGAAGTGAAGGGCGCGCCACTGCCATTCCGCTCCGCCGCCACGTCTGCAGTTGCCTTGGTAGTGAAGCAGCAGCCGTGATACAGCCTGGGAAGAAAGAGGAAGACATACATTCATTGTGTTACCAGAAGAGAGAGAAGATGCCTCGTGTAAAAATCGACATCCTCCCCTTACAAAATGGAAAAAAAGCGCATCAAGATTCAGCCACTGGTCCCCACCACCGCCCGTTCAGCATAGCATCCACCCCGCTAGTAGAGAAGATGGTGCATTCCACTACTAAGATAATGCTCTGTGTAGTAGTAATACCAGCAGTGAGCATCGCCTTACGTGGAGCAGAGGGCTTTTCACGTCCAGAAAGCGAGCCAGAGACTCCGCCATCGAGGTGCCAGATACCTCTCGAGTGTCCCCCTTCTCGCTCTTCCGTGAACGGCAGTACACGTGTTTTCCTTTATTTTCATCTTTGTATCCAACAACAGAGAGAGAGATACAAAGACCTGCACCTGCGCACGCACGCACACCGTCTCTGGGTGTGTGTGTGTGGGGGGGGGGGGGGGGAGGGTGTCTTAGTTACTCGGAGGTATGGAGAAAAGAGGCACGCCTTGCTCAAATCCCTGTGGAGAAATGCAGGTACGCCCGGCGCAAGTTCAGTATGCGCAACCTCAGCCCTTACTGTGGGCACCCTTGGTCATCGAGTCGCTACAGCCCCTCCACTCTCCATAGGTTTGTTGAAGGCTTGAAAAGGCATCACTCTTGGTCAAGGTCGTGCATGGCCATCCCAACGACATCCAGCTGAATAATATCCGTGCGGGCATTCAGCAGCATGCCTAAATGCGGCGTTGTGCGCCCCATATCGCCGTGCACAAACTCCTTCACATACGTTCCAGCCTGGGTCTCGAGATCGAGCAGGAACCAATGCGGGTTGAGAGGTGTCAACCTCATCGAGTGAATCAACCGCGGCCGCCAATGCAGTGAGCGGCGGTGCAGCACACGCAGGGGCGTCTTTTGCTGAATCGACAAGTCCTTCATCGCGTGAATGGCACGCACGTGAGGATCGGCCGCCGCGTCGTTGATGGCACGGCTGGACCAGATGACACAGCGATACTGCTTCACCTTGCTCTCCGAATGACGGGCCAGGCGGACGGTGATGTCCGCATCCGTGTGTCGCAGTTGACTCACTTCTATGCTGCCCTCGTAGCTGGCGGAGATCAGCGCCTCAAGGCAGCGCAGATCATCCTCGGTGAAGCGCTCACGGATCGGCGAAATGAGCTCCAGCACAAACGGCCTCCCCTCACCGAGCATCCGCACATCCACGTCCTCGCGACCGGCGCTGTGAAACTTGTAGCGCTTGTAGCCAAAGACGAGAGCGGATGAAGCGACAGGCGGGGCGACAGACTGCCAGCGTGTGGCGTGGGTACCGCGCTCTACCATCACAGATGCAGCTGACGCCAACTTCCCTTCCTCACTGGTGAGCAACACCGGCGACGCCGGGGCCTCGGGAGGTACGGCAGGCATATCCGGAAAAAAGAAAGGCAGCACCGGGTTTGCAATGACCTCCTGGAGAGAGAATGAGCCAATGCGCTGCCCATGTAGAAACCACGGGGACTGTGACATGTTGCGCATCATTTTGCGATACCTCCCCATGAGGTAGATGTTCTTGTGATGCACTTGGAAGGAAACCGTGGCTGCCTGTCGAGCAGTCGCTCGACAATCCTCTTGGCGTCCCTCGGCCGCTGCCGTCGCTGTCCCTGGCATCCATCCAGCCTTGGTGAGATACGGAACTACGTAGTCGTAGATAACACTATAGGGAAGCACTTCGGTGGAGCGGTTTCCGCAGTATGCGGCGGGCATGTGCCCCTCTGTGATCAGGCCCTCTGTGGCGTGATGACGACAAAACACATCGCTAACGAGGCTCTCGCTCGCCCCGCTGTAGCGAAACGCTTGCAGCGCCACAAGAGCAGGTCTGGTTGCACCGCAGCCTGGCGCAGCAGCCCGAGAAGAACTCACCGGCTCAGAAAAGGCGGCAGTCTCCTCGGTTCGTGCACGTTTGACGACGGCCTCTTCTCCAGCGGCCCCCCTCCTCCCCGCCTCCCTCGTACTATCCAACAACGCTCCAACAGCCTCAACATACACGGCAAGCCCAGGAAGCTGCGCGGTTCGCGAACTGGCTGCCGGCAACACGCTTGAGGCCGCTACACTGTCATGCGAGTCCAACAGATAGGGGAGAATGCGCGCACGCAGGTCGCTCATGTAAAAGTCTTTGAAATTGTTCAGCTCCTCCTTCACAATCGATGACGGTAACGGGCGCTCTGTGCCGGTCCCGTTGAGGTCGAAGTAACGGATTGCCACAGCCAGCCATGTGAAGGTGAAGCTACGGTTAATGTTGACGTTGATGGTGATGGCTTCAGAATCGTAAAACGGGCTTGTCCGCACTGCAGCAGCCGCCAAGGGGGCGTGAATGAGGTCAATGAACTGGTACAGCCCCATGCACGCAACGCACAACCATGTTACTGCGTATTGGGGGGCAGAATCTCCGCCGAGCATGCCATGCGCCGTCGACTCCGCGGCTGTGGGCCCGTTTACTTCGGGTGTGCCAGTTGGAAGTGGTGCTTTCAGGTCGCCTGCCGTGGTGACAATCGGTTGTAGAGCACCGCAAAAGTAGCGACGTACACTCTTAGGCGTCTCGTGGACGAGCGTGAACAGTGGATGATGGGCATCGTCCAGCGTCGGCAGTGTGTCATCAGATAGGGCAGAGACAGGTTCGGATGCGAGGGAAGGCTGAAGCTGCCCCATCGTTCGGGGAGGAGGGTAATCAAACAACATTGACATTCGAAGAGCACACTGGTAGCATAGTGCATCTTTTGGCCAGGTAGTGCTGCCAGGTGCTGCAGCCACAGCAGCAACACCAGACATGAGGTTTGTCAGCGTACCAAGAGACAGTGAAATAGCGGCTTGCGCAACAAACCAGAGGCGCAAGTATATGTGCGCGGGCGCGTGGGTGTGGGTGTCCTTGTACGGTGCGCACCCTAACCAGAGAAGCGTATTCTAGATCAGGGCGACTGTGTTGACGTTTGTTGTGTGCATGTATGGTCGTGTGGTGTTGCAAAGACGAAAAATTGAAAGGGCACAGAGTGTGGGTGTGTTACAAGACATCAGCATGGAGCTCACGTCTGTGAGCTGACAGCAGTGTCGCGATGCTTCTTTCTTTTCGAGCCCATCCTGTCCCACTCGAGCGGGAACTTGACCAAATCGCGAAAGTGGTCAGCGGCGTACCGCCTCCTTTGCGTGGGGTATTGACTTGCAGCGCACGAGCAAGAAGAGCCTAAACGAGCCTTCCGGTTCCGTTAGGATTTCCTCTGCGTTGTTTGGGCTCTGCTTGACGCTGTTCGTAGAATTTCCTCCATGATAGGCCTATGAGGTGAAGCTAGAAGCGCAACCCCTCCCCTCCTCACTTACCACCTTCTAAGATCACAGCTTCTAAAATAGGTTTTCATGGCTTAGCCAGGAGCGAGAAAGAAGCAGGTGAATTGAACACACGTTGCGCACACGCTGCTTTAGCAATGTCACCCTCCACCTGGCTCTTTGTCACCGCTTTGCAAGGGCACTGCATTGCTGCCGATCCCGCCTCCGCTCCCCCGGCCTTCTTTCGAAAACACGTCTCTCGTGCATTCCAGCTCGTGATAACGGTCAAGCAAAACAGAATGCACCAGGAACTAGCGCTCCTGTAGCCTAACATTACCCATGCAATACGCTCCCGTCTTACCACACAAACACAAGCGTGTGTGTGTGTAGACGCGTGCAGAGTACCTTCTCGGTGCTATCCGTCTCTTCTACCCTCTCTCTTTCTCTCCGCACTGCGCGGTTACCCAGGCTTTAGTAAACACGGAGTAGAAGTCGAGCACAGCTGTGGGCCAAAGGAGAAGAGCGGTGAAAGGCTTCCAAATATTGCAGAAGGTGCGCGCGAAGGCCTGCAGAGCAAAAGAAAAACGATTTTTTTCTTTTCTTTTTGATGGTAAGGAGAGGAGGAAAGCCAAAAGTCGCTGGTGCACAGGCTTTCCTCCGACACACACGCACACACGCACGTGCACACGAGGAGTGGCACGCGTCCCTTTCTAAGTGAATAAAAAAGACACCAGTTCGACTTGCTTCCTGTTCCACTGCCGTAGACTAACAGGCATACGCAGAGGCACACGCGTGAAGGCCCTCGCTTTATGTCCATAGAAAAGCTCGGCGAGCGGTCCGAAAATAGCGTTATTCGACAGCAATCAGAGAGAAAGAAATGAAGAGAAACCTGAAGTCCCAGCGGCGCCTGCCGTTTCGCGTTAGGAAAAGCACAACAACTGCAAAAAGGGTTAAGAAATCTCTCCATGGGGAAGGGGGGTGAAGCCCATCACCGCTGCGGCATGAGTCCGTGCACACGAAAAGAGAGAAAAATCAATCGAGAGCAGCTAAGGAGCTGATCTCATGCGTCTTTCCACATTTTTTTACTATCAGGGTCTCACAGGCGCACAGTTGGTCATCCGGACGACCTCTATTCTCTTGTCGAGAGAGGAGCGTCATTCGATACACGGCGTGTCGCAGCCGTATCCTTATCGTCGCTACCATTGCTGCGGGAGTTGACTGGAATTGTAGTGATAAAGGTGACGATACGGCCAGCAAAATCGTGCCGGTGAAAAAAGTGGCAATATACAAACGATACCAGGCAGGAGCAGGCGACGACCGCCACGCACAAAATAACAGTGAGTTTTTCCTGGAAGAGAGAAATAATGGTGAGGACAATAGCCGACGCCACGGCTACGCCCATCATGAGGTGCAGTCGCCAGCCGTCAAATGGAATGCGGAAGGGTCTCGGCAGGTGTGCGTACAGTTGGCGAAAGCGGTAAAATGATATTACGATCACAACAACGCGAATGCCATAGAGGCACTGATCCACAAGCACCAAGGAGCCGAAGCTCAGCACTGTGGAGAAAAGACCAGTGAGGACTGTGTTAAACGTCAGCGTCCAGTGGTATGTCCCGAACCGCTCGTTGCGCCGAGAGAACCACACACCCAACTTTCCTGGAAAGGCCTCTGTGAGCGCAATCCCCGAAATGATGCTAGTCGTCGTGCACAGGGCTGAGAGTGTCAGCCCGAACGCCGAGAGAACGCTACCCACAACAGTAATAAACTTGAGAACGTCACCGCCCACCTTGAACGACACCACAGTCCAGTACCCTGTCTTCCACTGCGACAAGTCAAGCGGTTCTCTTGATACGCTGGCGCCCGTTATGATAGGGGGTATGTAGGTGATGATGGCGAGTCCGATGAGTGAGACGAGCGATCTGATGATGGTGTGCTCCGAGTCCTCGACCTCTTCCACGACTGTCCCAGCTTGCTCCAGTCCAGAGAGGCACCAGGAGGCGGTGGAGATGAACGTGGTCCACTCGACGGATGCAGGGATGTAGCCCACAGCTGGCCAGTTCACGTAAAACCCGGTGGTCAGCTGCTGCTGAAGAAACATGAGAATGAATGGGGCCACCGTGAAAATGGTTAGCACCACACTTGTCACACCAACCGCCTCCACTCCGAGGAGGTTCAGGCCATACGCAAAGAGCAGCATGCCCAGTCGCAGGCACTTCGCCCCTATATCGCTGCACCTGACGGATGTGCACAAATACTCGGAGAACAACGTTGGATAGAGAGCATTGTCGACGGCTATGTAGATAAGCGACATGATTGCCATGGAGAGGTACACACTCCGGTGAAACGACAGTTTGATCCACATGAGGAAGCCGGCGTTGGACGGCACCGCAGATGCCAGCTCTGCCACAACTAGCATAATTGGACCTCCCATGATCACAGGAATGATCATAATAGAGATAATGGTTAAGAGCACGCCGCCGCCCATTACCGATTCTTCTATCCCGTAAGCTCCGCTGATGGTAAATGTGTACATCAGGCCCGTTAGAAGCATGGTGGAGAGACCCTTACTCTGTGGCAACGCTCTCTGCGGCAATGGCGAGTCAGGTACCTGGGCATCGTCTCTCTTTACAACAACGAAAGAACCGCTACAGTTGCCAGCCTCGGCTGAGTTTTCCTCTCTGGCAGCACCACTCTTCCGACTCTCGTGCAAATTGAGGGTTGCATCGATGCGGGAAGCGATAGGAGTGAGCTGGCATCCCTCCAGAAAGGCAGGGCGGTGAAGATGACTACGTGGTGGGTGTTCATAGAACTGCCGAATTATCGAGCTGGGGTCATAGTAGCTCATTCACAAAAGGAATGTCAAAGGAAACACGACAGAAAGTAGAGCAACCACAGGGAGAGATGAGGTAAAATATAATGATAATCAAAGGAACGACAAACACAATAAGAGAGTGACGGCGAAAAAGCCCGTATGCAGAAGCGAGCACGAGCAAAACCAAAGAAAGGAATGACCCCTACGCCCGTAAAGAGTCGACAGTGGTGTGCGTGAAAGAGGACGAAGCCGGTAAAGAAGAACAGCAGAAGCCCCACAAAAGGCGCGTGTATGGATAGAAGTGGGGGAGGAGGAAGTATGACCCTAAGAGAAGCTGGACGATGACGAAGAGTGGCAGTGCTCGTGGAAAAAGCAATGGATAGACACACACATACAGCTCTGTTGTGAGCAGTGGGGGGCACTCAAGTGCGCTGTGTGTATATGTATGTGTGTCTTCGCATGCAGATTCGTCGTGCTCCTGCAAATCTGGCAAGCGAGCGAGTGGGCAAACGAAATCGTACTCGACCTAACAGGTATAAGGTAGGCGCAACAAGGCTGTCGTGTCACAACTACCCTAACCTTACGAAAGGAAAGGGCCAAGAATGAGAAATATGGAAAGAAGCCGCACACGTACAGAAAGGATCAACGTAGAACTGTTCTCGTCGACAAGGTTGAACGCGCCTTCTTATTCTCTGTGGTCAAACCAATCCAAGAAAAGCGCGCCCTCAGTTGTCAGCAGTTGGGGGGGAGGGGCAGAAAATGTCAGAAACGCAAAATGGAGACACTGCAACCAACGCAGCACGAAAAGAGAAAAGAGGTAGCCTGTAGTCGTAAATATAATAAATGCACCATGTGAAAGAAGAAAGCTATACGGCGGAATACTGCCTCTCTTAGGGGTAAGCTGGGTGAAAAGCCATAGAGATGACATGGAGGTACGGAGACGAAGGTGAGAAAATAGAGTAGCCAGTAATGGTTAAAGGTCAGAGAAGGGCATCACATCGAACCAACCGAAAGAGCATCGCGGTGATCTTACACCTTGAGCAAGAATATATTACCCATGAGTTCGACTCTCTCCCTCAGCTTGATGGGAATACCTCGTTAGAAGTTGCCCATTGTGGTTTTCGCCTCTGCGAGGATAAGGGAAAAAAGCATGCATAACAATGCAGCTGCCTTGCTCGCACGGATGTGTGGTCCAACGCATAACTTCATCTAAGCGGAAACACAGATGTACCGTCTACTGTATAAAGTTAATAGCGTATTCACATTGTTCCAGATTGCTTGCTCTACAGGTAATGTGATGAGTGATCTCGCTCTGTCTCCCCTCCCCCTATCCCTGTTGTCTTATCGTTTTTATTTTTTTCTTCGCAAAAAGAGCCAGAGGCGATGGGGTTTTTTTTTTTTGCATTCCTCCCTACGCATGGTGAACATTCCCACTAAGCACTGGAAGCAAAACTAGAGGAAAAGACAATTCCTCAGGTTTTTTTTTTTGCCCGTTGGCTTTTTGTTGTTGTTGGATATGTCGCCCGCTCGTTTGTCTGCTACAAATCAAAGAACGCCTAATAATAATGACGATCAGCTGTAAGAACACAGGTAAAAAGAGTGAAGTGAGTAAAAGAGGACTAGCTATAAACGTCCAATACGTTCAACAATCAAGGCGCTATTTCTAGCTGAAAGATTCACATCAGCCTTCTCTTTCTTCTAGGTATCGACTACAGGTGCATGGAAGTGTGTGTGTGTGTGGTGATGTATATCCTGCTGCGTTATGCGCCTCTGAGTAGCTTTGTCAGATGCTCCTGGCTCCGTCTTTGCTTCTGCAACTGCACTAGGCCCTACTGACGAAGAGGATGATTGCGGGGGTGTGCGCAAGGGCCAATAAAACGGCTCAAAAGCAACACGTTGATGCCCTACACTTCGAGAAGGAGTAGAAAAGAGACACTGTCGTGTTTCGCTTCATGTAGGCTGTGCTCCGTGAACCTTCGCTTGCTGTTCTGCCTATCGACATGACAGCGTCTTCCTCTTGGGTAGTGTTGAGTGCCCGCACTCTCTGAGAGCGAGACCCCAGCGCAACACGCGCACATGGTATAAGACGAAACCAGCAAAAAGACGAGACACAAAGATAAAAAAAGAAATACGAGGACGCTTCGCGGTATCCCCCTCTACTGGCCCAAGTGAACATTGGGCACAAAGAGCACCGCAACACGCACCAGCGATCGGGAAGGAGAGAGAAAAGTAGAGAAGTAGCAGGAGAAGAGAACAAACAGTGAAGCGCTGGCCTATGTCCGACAGCGTTAAACGTTATATTCAGATTGTGGTATAAACCCCCGCAAGTCCTGTCACATGTTTCGGCGACACACACGCACACGAAGAGATGTTTCCGTTCGCGACGTCCCTATTTTCTGCCGTACAACACGAGATATGCTCCACCCTGCCGCCGGGCTGCACCGACGCACCGCCGTCCAGGACACGACCGCCGACATCCGCAGCGATGCACCGATCCGACCTCGCTGCGTCGTAGGTGCCTGGCCTTGCCTCCACCAGGGGTGGCTCGGCAGCAGCAGGGATGGGGGTGTGGGGGGCTGCTTCGGCTTCCCAGCACGCACTCTGGGGGCACCGGGGCTCTGAGATGTCACGAACTGCGGGGTCCTCTGATCGTGAGGGTGCACACGAAAAGAGACGCAAAGAAAAACGAGGAGGTAATGAAGCTCACACGTCGATGGGAAAGGAGGCATAGAGAGGTGCAGATGAAGCATACGCACGTGCATAAAAGCCAAGAGCAAACAAACGGTCCGGCGCCACTAGGCACACTGACTTCAGTCTTCTCTCCCGTTTCACTCCGTCTTCTACGTATCACACAAGCACGCACGTGTCATATTTGGACTGTCCAAAGCTTCATCTCCTCTTCCTTTCAACAAAGACTCTCTGCGACGAGCATAATGGCAGAGCATCCTTGTCTACCTCTAGAAAGGGAGTGAAAAGGAGTTACCGCAGGTGCAGTGATACAAGACTAGCAGCGAGTCCCACCCCATCCTCACCTTAACCACGTTGCAGGATAGCTCAAGTGGTTGTTGTGCACTCGGAGACCAAAAGCCATCAGCGGTACTCCATGGCCACATAAGCCGCCGAGTGACCCCAACAGATAGCCTCAGTCCACCATCTGCACGGTTGCAACGCGATGAGCAATCGATTCCACTCGCCTCCCTCGAGCCCTCTAGTTTCGCCTTTCACAACTGTAAGGAGACGTTTTGCCTAGAAAACGAGAGAAACCTGCACGTCGTCTCACGGTGGGTAACGGGAAACGGCTGAAATGAGTGGGGCGATAACATGGACGTGACACGAAGATTGAACGGGAACAACAGCTTTGAGATGTGTAAACAGAAAGGGGCAAAAAAAAAAAAACGAATATAGAATGAAGCATGTCCGTAAAGGAAATAAAATTGCGAAAAAGGCACAACGGCAGTGCGCGTGCACACCCACACGGAGACATCAGTGCTGCAACGCCACCTTTACGTCTCTCACAAACGGGTGGCTTCTCAGTTGGCGACATGTGGGGCGCTCGACTGGGTTCTCAATGAGGCACTGGGCCAAGAAGCTACGGAATTCACTGGAGATGCTAACCACGTCCAACACGTCAAGGATTGGGCCAAACCCCTTGTACTGGTTTCGGAATACTTGGCTTGTGCAACTGTCACCACCTGCGGCCCTCGAGCCAGCAGCGCTGCTGTCGTGAAATCTGACACGTGGCTTATCGTTGCTGTCAGGATCCAGCGGGGTGCTCGCCCTAGTCAGGTAAGCACTAGAAGCTTCATATGCTCCTTTGACTTCCATGTCGACTAGGCTCTGCAAGGTGTATTTTTGACGGTACCCATTCAGAATCATACTAGGATACTGCCTCTCCAGTGGTCCCCAAGGCAGCGTTCCCGTCGCCATGTGGAACGCCGTGATGCCAAGCGACCATACGTCGTTGCTGGTCAGCGTCGCCATCCCCAGGCAGCTCTCTGGGGACATATAAATAACTGTACCCCCTTCCGAGAAAATACTCTGGTGCTGTTTCAGTTTGGCGTCAAGATCCCGCAGAACATCTGCGATGGGCGTAGCCGGTGCAATACCGGTAAAGTCAGTGATTTGATACTTGAAATCAGCGTAGTAGGCACTGGTGTCGTCAAAAATAAGAATGTTGTGCGGCTTTACGTCGTTGTGAACGAGGTTGTGGTCCTCGTGAATGCATTGAAGCGCCGACAGTATCTCCGCCATGCACCGTTTGATCTCCGACTCGGGAAGTGGGCCAGTACGCTTCAGCACATCGGCAACACTGCCCGTGACACTGCGTGCCAACACCAGGTGCGCGTATAGCATCGCCTTCTCCGCTCTGCAGAAGTCAGCTAGGCGTGGAACGTACGTGCCCGCGTAATAGCTGTGTACTATTCCAGGATGCACCATATTCATGCGCAGCTTCAACGCCAGCTCGTACAAGTTGCGCACCTTGCTCTCTTTCGCATTGAAAGTAACCTCCTTGATTGCGACCGGAACCTTGGCAAGGCACACCTCGCTGCCGTTCACCGTGTCCGTGACAACCATCCACCCCTCGTAAACCATCGCTGTCGCGCCGCGGCCGAGGTAGAAGCCACCAGTTTGAATGTACACCCGTTTTCCGCTGAAGATGCCGCACTCCCAGTGACCATTGAAGTGCGGGAAAAGGCTAACGTCACGCTCTCCGCTTCCGGGAGCGGTGGGGCTGGTAGCCTTCAGTGCGGTGCTCTGTTTGCTTTGGCCCTTTGCGGCGTTCTCAGATAAGCACCCCAAACCACTTGCGTTGGAGCTACTCTCCGCCTCTACGTGCACCATTGAGTAGAATGAGGCGTCAGAATTGTCGTCCATGAAGGGAATGAAGAGGGGTAGATCTTCAGTTCTACCAGAGCTAATGGCGGCGTCCGCTACTAGCCGTTCAACAAGCTCCTCCCTCTTTGTGCTCGCTTCGCTGTGAAGACCGCAATCGTGGTAGTGCGTGCCTTTGTGCGCCGCCGAGTCGGTCACTTCTGTCGATTCCGAAAACCCACACATGGTAAAATCTATAATCTGGGACAGGTGGTAGATGGAAAGTAGACTCTTGTAACGACACTCCTCAAAGACCGCGTACACAGAGGGGTCCATGTTTGTCAGCCTCCCCTGCTGCGCCTCCGAGGGCGGCACTGCTGAAACTCCAACGCCAATCAGCATAATTCTTCATCCAGACCTGCCACTATCTCGCTTGTTTGCACCTATTTGTGTGTAGACCTTTCCTTCGCTGTGCCACCTCTACCAGACTCGGCAAGATCAGGAAGAAAAAACAAATACGCAAGAAGAAAACAAGACGCCCCTTTGGTGCATGTGCGGCCATCAAGGTGAACTCGAGTGTCTGTGCGGATACAAACTCCAGTAGAGAAGGAGAGATTTGATAAAGAAAAAGAAACAAAACGAGAGAATACGTTGATTTGCCCTGCAGCTTACCTTTTTTTTTTTCGTATTCGTGTTTCGCCTTCTTCGCTGAAAGGGTGCAGGAATGTGAAGTGAGAGGAGAGGGGAGGAAAAATAAAATGACGCCTAACAGTGAAAGAACTTATCCATAAAACCAATGCCGTGCACCGAGGAAAGGAGGAAAACAAAAAGAGAAGACATGGGGCAAACAAGACAGAATAATCGTACCTTCTGCCTCCCCCCACCCCTTTTTTTTCTGCCCCATATATCGTATAAGAAGTATATTGGAGGATAGAGAGAGTAATATCCGAGGATGATGTACAGTCGTGCAGGTGCCTTCACAAGGGCCTGCAGTGAGAGGCATGACGCACGTGGGACAGTCTTGAACGCCTATGGTCACCTCCGATCAACCGAAAGTGTAACGGCAAACGCCATCGTTGGCACATTCAGGGCACAAGTGTTTCTTATTTACTGCTTCAAAGAGGAGATGCTCCATTCACCTTCCTCCTATACTCCCAGCCATGAAGCACCATCTCCCCTAGTCCACCAAACGTACTTCGCTGTTTTCCGCAGCTAGGGGAGGTTGGTGTCGGCCAAGCTCTACGCAGATGCCACGTAGGAGGCGGCAATGGAGCATTTAAAAGGAGAGGTGATTGATGCAGCTCTTCGTTGGCCACGTAGCTGCAAGTGGAGTGGTGGAGCACCGAAAACAACCTGAACGCGTTGTCCGCGTGGAGGTGGAGTGATACCCTTTTCAGAAACAATCCGCACAGCCCCGACAGTCCCGTGGCGATGGCGCGCGCCTCTGCCGCGTCGGTGCTGGTGGGGCGTTGTGGCCACCAACTGCTGAGGATCACGTTTGCCTTCAAAGTTGGGTCGATGCACACCTCACACCCACCGTCTGGCGGCGCGTCGGTACAGATATCGAAAAGGGCTCCGATTCCTGCGTGGCGTGAGACTTCCGCGGGGAATACCCCGTGGTGATCCCCACCAAATTCGTAGCTGCTGCAACGCGCTTGGCGAGGGTGCCATCTCATTCAAAAATGCCACCTGACCCAGATTCAAGCGGGCCAACATCCGCCGCGCTTCTGTCAACGGCCAACAAGAAAACTCGATTGGAATTGCAAGGACGCCTTCTGCAAGCCAAAGTCGCACGAAAAGATGCACCACGTTGTCGATCGCCAACCGTTCGAGCGGGAACGTCAGTGCTAGGTGCTCGTTTGCCTTGGCGGTGAGGGCGAAGGTGGTGTGTTCGGTGGTCAAACTGCACCCCTGCAAAGGTGTACGAGCCTGGCGGTGTGTCTTGTCTCATTGTTGTTCAAGGAAGCCTTGGCGTGTCGCGCGCGCCACTGAAAGGCGGCGAGAAAAGCTCCAGCCGCCTCACGCTGGCCGCTCCACCCCAATTTGTCGATCCAAGCAGTCGCCTCCACAGCCGGTTCCACCCATGCATCCGCGCAAAAATTGCGATGGCCTCCAAGAGTGGAAGCGAGGATATCCATGATCTCAGGACTCAGTCACAAACTCATCGGTAGGGTGCGCACCTGCCAAGCGTGGCCGTACAAGTTAGCGGAACGGGGGCGGTTGCGATAACGATGGGCCAGGTGTGAGTGTGGAGAAGAAGCCACATCACGCGCTGCACTCCACAGTGCAAGGGCAACGCCCTATGAAGTGTCCGGAGGGGGCTGCGTGGGCCCCATGGCCTTTCGCTGCCACCTAGTCATTCAGAGCGAGCGGTCAGAGAATGAAGCGCAGCTGATTACATGTCTGTTCCCCTTCGACAACTCAGAAAACCGAGCAGAGGTTCACGTGGGAGACATCGCTCGCAGGTTCCACGCCATCGCAGCGGAGTCGCTTTTCTGGCCAGACTCCATCAAATACTTCGTGTCGTGCACATCTTTTCCGATGCGGCGGAATGGGGCGGCCGGACTCCAGTATGTTCTCGGGAGCCTTGAACACCGCCCACGTTTTGTGCTGTTATAGCAGTGCTGCAAGGCTCTCAGTCCCGATGAGGCACGCTACTCTGTGGACGTCCTGCAGGTAGCAGGGCTCACAAAGGTTAAATTCACGGTGCTCGTTGCGTGTCACGCCAGCACCCCGACAAGGTACAACAGGGGAGGCCTGCTCCCACCTGCGCCGCGACGTGCGTATGTCTGAAGCGCGGCGGAGGGATGACCCGCTCACTTGAAGAGATTCAGCAGCTGACTGGCGCGTCTCACCTTGATTGTCGGCGCACCAGCGAGGTTGTTTACAAATAGCGCTGCCGCCAGACCCGTCATAAGGGGAGATCGCGCTTTCGATTTGCGGTGGTGATAACGACTCCAAAGCGACTCGTACTGCTTCGAAGTCCAGCGCATCCCCAGACCCCGGCGCACCGAGTCGGCGAGGGGTGTGCCTTGACTTCCTGTGCTGTCTTCTGCGCGGTCACTGGCGGTGTCTCGTGCTGCAACTTCAGCGTTGCCAAGCGGAGGTCGTCGTGATTCCCGGCGTCCGATACGACCCCTCGCGCGTTGGAGGCGGTTTCGGTGACTGCCACCTGCGCCTGAGCCAGCGCCCCCGCCAGCCCTGATATACTGCCATTCAGGGCGGCGGTGGCGTCGGCTGCCTCCTGGTGCTGGCTGCCAAGGTCGGCAACCAGGGAATTGAGGCCGGCGGACATCTGCTGCCGCTACGTCATGTCCTTAACGCATAGGCGCAAGAGCGGTGTCTCTGTCGGCAAGGCCTGGTTCCGCGGCTAAACGAGAACAGTGTCCATGAGGCGGGTGAGCAAGTGCGTCACACGGGCGTAACCGGACATGGGTAGCACGTCCAGGAGCAGGCCTCGGGCGAGCGCATCTCCGAAATGATAATCGCCGAGGGGGCGATGCGGCCAGCGTGGGGCTCCTCCTTGGTGACGCCCATCGCTCCAAACCGCTGGTCACTCTCATTCGTGGCGAAAACTCTCGTCCTGGCTCGGGCGTACTATACCCTACTCGATTGCCAGTGGAGCCGGCGCACCTTTGGCGCCGTTGGCGAAGCCCCATGCCGAAAACGCATCAAGAAAGAGGCATCGATAGTGTTTGCATATTCGCGTGCGTATGCGGATCGCGAAGGCTGTGTAAAAGCGCGCAGAGATGTGGAATTCTTTTTTGTGTGTGTCACAGAGGGAGAGCCTGTGACAGAAAAAGGCGAGAGATCCAACTGGCGGGAGATGAGGGGGGAATATGGATGGAGAGGCATTCAACCTCGGTGATGAACAACACTTTCTGCGTGTGCTTTGTGCTTCAAGTGCGAGCTCCTCCCAAGCGGAACTCTGTTCTTGAGGAAAAAGTTATTCTCTGAAAGCGACGAGGCTCGCGCACTGGGCGGTGTCGCAGACTTTAACGGCTTCGTCAATGCTGCTTTCTGGTCTAGTCCGTGCCTCGTCTTCTCTGCTTCAGCCCCTGTCTTTCTGGATGTGTCTCCTTGCTAAAGAGTGTACAGCTGCGGCAGCCACTCTCTTCTCGCTGTCACGCTTTCTCTCTCCTTTCTACCCTCGCTCTTCTCCTCCCGTTGCTTTCGCCATCTCCCCTGTGTATTAGTCGGATTCACTCTAGGCACACTTACATCTACCCACGCGCGCTAGCCGCAGGCCGGGAGGTGATCCGATAGACACAGCCTGGTAAGTTGAAGCGCTTGCTTGTACCCCCCTCGCATGCAAGTCTCTCTCTTCCTCCTCCGTACGGTTCTCGTGGCAGTAGCAGTGGCAGTGGTCGTAGTTTGCACCTTTCAAGCAGAAGGGGAGTACGTTCGCGTGGGCCTTTCATCTTTGCAAAACTCCACGTCATCTCACTCAGGTCGACAGGCCGGAGCTCGTTCTTTTCTCTTCTCTCTCATAGTGAGGCGCTGGGTAACAATACACACCCGTGCGGTTAGCCAGCCCTAAACACACACACCTCTCGACACCGTCAAGATTAACTCAATACAACCGTGTCTCTCACGTTCTTCCCCCTCTCCCCTGCGCGCGTATTTCTTATTGGGCGTGGTCTTCTTCCTCGTATCTCACCTTTCATTTTTCGTTCTTTCTTTTTGGCGCACTCTCTGCTCTTATCTGAACCTCTCTGCGTCGACAGGGACATTTTGCGCTGTTACCACGATTGGCCTCGCCACAGACGTTTCTCTTCTTCTCTCCCTTCCTCCCTTGCCCACTGTACCTCCGTCTGCATCCACCGTTGCGTTGTTTTCTCTGCCATCCCTTTCCACGCCCAATATATCGCCTTTTTCCTCCCCACCTTCACCGGCTTGTTATTCTCTTCTCTTGTAGGTCCACGTGCATGCGTGCTTGTATCTGAGCATTGTTGCGGGCCACCTATCTGCGTTGTGTGGCCTTTCACAGAGCAGCCTGCACCACCACGAATACATTCCCCTCGCTACATCTGCTACTGCTGCTGGACTCTTTTCATACGGACTGGAGCAGGCAGACACCCAAACTCCTACCCTTCGCCTCTACGAGTAAACGCGGTGGTGAGGAGAAACACCATCAATCATTGAGCATATCACTAAGACGGACGACAGAGTGACCACGTTTCTTTCCTTTTATAATACATACATATATATATATTGTGTTGCAAAGCTTCTAATGTCGCTCACATCGAGCTGCGTGTCACTGTGCGCGCCCTTCACAACTGTCGCAGCGTTGCTACTCTTTATGCTGTCTCACATGCTGCGGTATGGCAACTGGACATTCCAGGTGCTCGCCGCCAAGCACGGCTGGGAAAGGGAGGCGAAAGCTAATACGTGCATGCGCGGTGGCTTCTTGTACCTCTTTACATCACTGATTTTGTGGATCGTCGTGTTTCTCCAGGCACCTGTGCGGCGTCGGTGGATGCAGTTCCAGTGGAACAGGGGTCGGGATGTCGAGTGGACCAGTCGTGAGTCACTCCTACACGGTGACAGTGGCGATGCAGGCCACGCTGGTGGACGCCATGGACGTCGCGTTGCAAAACACTTGCAGAGTCGTCGGAGCAGCCGCCAGTGTGAGGAAGATGCGGAGATGTCAGCACTGGACTGGGGAGAGGAGCTGTCGAGGACATATTGCGCTGCCACCTCTGCTGAAGGCCTCCTTGCAGAGGATGATATGCGTGACTGTGCAGCGGCAGGCGCGCTGACGGCACGCCGCTTTTCCTACTTCCAACGTACCCTGACCGATGCTGCTAGCGGTGGCAGTGATAACTCTCCACGCGTCCGTGGCAATCTTGGCAGTGCGGGTGCGGCACCGTCGAGCGGCGCCACTGGGGCTGGCACCCTATCGTGGACACCATCGCGTGGGCTACGGAGTCGCGGCGTTAGCAGCGTTGCCCCGAGCTACGCAGGTGGCGGTGATAGCGGAGGAGCCCATTTGAGCAGCGCTCGTTTTGGTGCACCGTCGCCTACCCCCACGACGGGGACTGACGGCATGGATGACTTGGATTTCATGTCAGACGTCGAGGTGGATGGGACACGGCTCTACACGACGCCGCAGATGCGAGCGTCCGGCTGGAGACGGCACCGTGCCACACCGAACGCGGAAGCGTGCGGCCGAACAGGGTTAGGGGGCAGATATCGCGCTCAGGCAGAGAGAGCGAATAGTAATGGCGTGCCAGCGGCAGAACCTGGTGGCCACGCGCGCAGCAGCTCTGCCGAGTTTTCTGCAAATGCGGTGTGGCCGTCAATGTTCACCAGCCTTTGGCAGACCTCTAGGTCCGGGCTATCGAAGCCTAAGGCGCATCGAACAAGCAGCAGGTGGACGGGCGATGGACAAGGCCCACCCGCCGCACTTTCTGAGGCCAGCACTGGTGGTGGAGCAAGGATCAAGATGACTTGATGTCTGCCCTGGTACACGCCCTTCTCTTTTCTGTGTTGTCTCACCTTTGCAAGTGCCACTGTGTAAACGAAGCTCATGAGTCATGTCTCTCTCTCTCTCTGCGTGGGTGGGTATGTGCACTCAGGAGCTTCTTTGGCTCCAGTGAAAGGCCCTCGGCGCGTCCTCACGTTGCGTCTGTGTTGTCTTGGTTGTGTGTGTACCCTTTACTTCCCCCCGTCTGCCCTCCCACCCGTCCCCCTTATCCGCTTCTATTGTGTCCGTGTGTGCTTTGCACCATGTCTCCCTCCTCTGCACCTCAGGGCACCTTCATTCCTCTAGAAGTTCTCAACTAGCCAAGGGCAAGCAAGGCTGTTCAAGCAACGCCGTGCGTGTCTCTCTGCGTGTAGGTGCGCGTGTCTGTGAAACGGTGGGGAGGGGGTCGCAGGTGAAGACTCACCGCAAAGTCAGGAATGCCCTCTCGGGGTGTGATCCTCATCCCAAGGGATGGCACACCTGCCTGGGCGCGCACACACACACACGCTCTCTCTCTCTCTCTGAGCGATGACACTCCTTGACTTTTCTTGGTTTGATGTGGGCTAATGCAGTCCAAAGTGGGAAGAGGCCGATGAAACCGATATTCAGGTGACGGCGGTGGCGCTGTGTCTAACCCTTACTGCCTTGGGAGGGGGAGTGAAGAGGTTTTGCTTTCGACTCTGATTGCCCTAACAGCACCACAACAGGGAAACGAAGACACATTCTAACAACAAAATCGAAGGAGGTAATTCACAGCTGCATGCTCTTTTCGAGCTCTGGGTTTGCGTAAGCGAGCTGAACCGAAGTGCTGAGGGAGGAGGAGGGAGTTAGAAACCCCACTCAAAGCTGATGGCGTTCCAGGCGCGCCGATATGAGTGCCAGCATCCGTGAAGGAAAAATGTTACGCGATCTCCTGGATACGTGCTCGTGTACTATAATTGATCGTGTTCTTTGCTTCCCCGAACGGAGACACATACACGCGCGTCAGTGAGCAGTGCAACCGCCCACAGCCAGAAGCTTCATCTGGCACCCTCCTTTCCATTATCTTGCTCACACTTTTCACGCTCACATGCGTTCTCACCCTTCTCTTTTATACCATTCCTGTGACCCCGAACTGCGTGCATCCCCGTGTCAGTACGCGCCGCTGCTGCCTTTGCATGACCAACAGGGTGGGGGCTGCACCGTAGGCCGCAGCCACCCTCCTTCCTATCGCCTTCGCTTTTCTTCTACTGCTGTTCCTCGCAGACATTGTTCGCTTTGTCTTGTGTTTTTGCATCTGTGTTATCCGTCACCACACACGACACGGAGGAGGGGCTAGACAAGTACTCTCAACAGACGTAGGAAGAAAGCGGCAGGTTTGTTCTCGGACTTGCTCTCGAGAGTCTGCCGCTCTTTACCTTTTCCTCGCCCCCCCCCCCCTCCCCTCTCACCTCCTCCTTCGTCTGGTTCTCACTGTAATTTACTGTTATCGTTGTAGTAGGGCTGTTGCGTGTCGCGGAGGTGCACAGGCCTGCCGCGTGCCGAGGCGCTGCCCTCCTTGTTGCATTTTCGTTTTATTCCTTACGGTGCACACAACCTCGTGGCTGGTGGGCAGCGCCTAAGAACGGATTGGAGCGCACACATGTCTGCATCACCACCTTTGCTGGAGGCGGCATCAGGTGAGGCTGCCTCCACGTTACAGGGTCGCTTCCCCGGAGGCGGTGCGCCGCGTGGCGGCCTCCCGTCTTCGCTGCCATCTCATCGCGACTCTTCCCGCTCGCCCTACACTGGCACACGTCACTCTGTCCCGGCGTTCTCTATCGAGCGACCCCTGGCAATATCACCCCTCGCACTGGCGCTTCAGGCACAGTGGCGCCAACTGCAACAGGATATGTTGAGCCCGTCGGCGCTTCGTCCTGAGCATGGTGACTCACACACTGTGCAGGTGGAGGAAGACGTGCTACGGGTGCTAGGCTCCATTACTGCTCGGGCCGACATGGCGGTGAACGACGCCGCCCACACGGTCCCGTACCTCTTAGCCCTTGGACAGGTGCCACTGCCGTCTCTGCGCACCCAAGTGGTTGCACTAGCGGCCCTGCGTGGGGTGCTCTCATCCCTTTCCGGTGTCTACGGCGATGAGGCAGCTGCGGCGTTTGTGCACGATGTGCTTCTCGGCGAGCACCAGGCACTGCAGGCACTGAGTCTCGCCACGTTGGCCGCCTTGGAAGGATTGGAGGATGCTACAGAGATGCACGACGGTGGCTTGTCAAGGGCTGACGGACATGGTCGTACGCCCCCAACGCTTGACTCTTCTTCTTCTACGGCTTTCCTCTCCCGCAGAGGTCGTCGTAGTCTGCTCTCACGAGGCCAAGGTGACACACAGGCAGAGGGTGGAACACTGCGAGGAGCACGAGTGTACCCGGAGGAGCCGAAAGTAGCACCCGCATCGTTGCCACATCCGACTGTCGCGTCGCTTTGCGTCAATGACACGGACGCATCGCTTGACAAGTCGGTGACTCTGCGCGGACGCGTGGTGCACACTACATTGCAGCTTCTCCGAGAGACCGCAGAAATGTGCGCGCCAGTCACAGATGCGCTGCTATCCAGTGGCGCCCTGTTAAAGGCGTGCATAGGTGGTCTTCACCGACTTCCACACCCACCATTACCGCCAGCGGAAAACGTGGCGGGTCTTGCTGACGGACTTCCTGTCGGTAGCTCTGAGGCTCTCTATGCGGCATACTTTCATCGGTGCGAGGACGTTGTGGCTTTGCTCCTGACGCTTCTGAACGCCGAGGTCACGCGGCACAACGAAGCGTCGCTTGTCTTGTGTAGCTTTGACGCTCATCGCGCTGTGTGCGCACTGGCGCAGCGTCTGGTGCACACCCTTCTCTTTGCCTCCAGCGCAGTCTGCGAGGGAGCCAGCGCGGGCGGTGGGGCAGACGCTTCTATGTTACTATGGAGCGCGCTCAAGGTACTCGGCCGGCTCACACGGGGCTGCCCGTCTGCTATGCGACTGTTTCTCAGCGAGAATGCCAGCCTACCGAGCTTTTTGATCCAAGTGCTGACTGTGTCGGTCGCCGAGGTACGTGAGGCAGGCGCGCTATGGGCGGCAGCACTCTTGGAAACGCAACCGCAGGCCTCTACCGAGCTTGTCAGTGGTCTTCTCGCCGACGCAGTATCTCTTTCGTTGACGACGGCGCCTGCCTCGCCGCTGAAGTCGAAGACGCTTTCTTCCTCGGCTCCTGTCCCCACGTTTATGGCATCATTGATAGAGATGTTGCACTGGCGCGGGCCGCAGATGCACGTTTTCGGTGTCTCTGCCATCCTGTGCTGGCGGTGGCTGCTCTTGTCTGACCCATCGCGCGTTGCAGCGCTGTTGTTGCGCGACAGCAGTCTGCTGGCCACTTTGATTGAGCTAATACTGCGTGGAGAGGATTTTTCCTCCTCACCGTCTTCCGCTGCGCTCTCTACGCGGCTGCCCTTAGGGCAGTCGCGG
>NC_009303.2:69168-104340 GCF_000002845.2 Leishmania braziliensis MHOM/BR/75/M2904 | reverse complement strand
CCGCGGACGATAGCAGTGAAGAAGGCAAACGAACGGAAAAGCGAGCAACCAATTTGATCCAGCGCCCATTATATAGGCAGCAGCTTCCCCCCCTTCCCCCAACGCACAACGCGTTGTGTGCTGCTGTGTGGTTGATTCACCGGTGATGACGTATACATTTCAGATCGCTGCGCAAACTCGCATCTGAGCGGCCTGAAAGGGACATTCAAAACAACAACAACAACAAAAGGAAGAAGACGGAAGGATGGCCACATCTGTCTAGTGCGACTTCAGCTCATTCGAATGCAGCCGCTACCAACACTCCTGTACTGCGCCCTTCCCCTCTTCTTTTCGTGCCTTTTTATTGCTCTCGTTCTTGACGCTTGATTGCTCCCTCTCTCTTTCGTCTGGGGCGGCGGGGCGGGTGCATGGTGCGATGCCCAACACGGAATTCATTCTCCTCTTTCGTTCTCTTCACTTCTTAATCTACGTACACATCCCCCCCATGCATGGGATGATCCGATGACCGTCATCTTCGCATGTGTGCGGTGTTCAATCCGCTTGGTGTGTGTGTGTGGGTGGATGGTTGGGGGGGGGGTCGATGAGACGACTTAAACACCCCCCCCCCCCTCACACATACGCGAAGCATGTATGCCTTACACTGAAGGCACAAATACCCTTGTACACCACCATTACGCATAACGCAGCAGAGTAGCCAAAAAAAAAAAAGATACAAGAAGGAGTGTCGAGGCATGTAATACCGATACGCTTTCTACACCCAGGAGCCCGTAGTAGAGCTAATGGAAACGAGCAAGAAAGGTCGATCGATAGTGTGCGACGCGAGACAACTATAGCGCAAGCCTGACTCTCACCGCATTCTTTCCCCTTTCCTTGTGCACATCTCTTCTTTCTGTCAAGTCTTCTATTTCTACTCCGTCTCTCCGGTATCGCATTCTTCTTGGCCACTTACTCCTCGTCCACCCGCACCACCATCGCAAGCACCCCATTTTCCCCCTAGACGACACGCCTATCTTCTCTTGACTAGGTACCTTTTCCCCGTTAAGCGTCATTTTCAGAGTGCGTGCTGCACACTCTCCCCCCCTCTCCGCGCCTCTCGCTGCATTGTTCAGGGAACAGGGTAACTGAGCTGTGTCGTGCGTGTTTATTGTCAACAAAACTCAGCTTGTGAGTTAGCGTGTGTACTTGTTCGTGATTCCTGTCGGTGGCATAGGCGCGCCGTTGCTCTACACTCCCTTTAGACCATTTTCTTATCCTTCGCTGTGTTTTCTTCAGCTCTACCGTACTTCCATTAAGAGTGTCCATCCAGATACGTCCCTACCCGCCCTGTGGCCTGACTCGTCACCACCAGTTTCAACCAAAGGGACGTGCTCGACTCTGAACATTGCCTTCACTTCCCCCCCTCCCCCCTTCTCTTCGGAGCCTGAGCTGGATTCAAAGGGGAGGCACAACGGAAACAGAAGGGGCGGGCTTATTGTGTGGGCAGCACAGGAGGAGGTGGCACTTGGGCGTACCCCCCCCCCCCCCCCCCCCCCCACACACACACACACACCCACATACACCCAGAGTCTGTGAGAGAGAGAGAGACGGCACAAGCACGCAGAATGAAGCTCTTTCATGCGATGTCTCGTCGGCGCACCCTGTTGTGCGTCGCCACCGTGCTGCTTTTCTTGGTCGTCATGATGGCCTTTGCGCATGCTCAGGATGATATGGCCGACGCTGCCACTGATTCTGTCGGCGAGCCTGTGGACCACGATACTTCGACAGCGACAGAGGCTGCTGTGAGGGCAGCTAAAGCTAAGGCGGCTGCCGCGAAAGAGCGTGAGGCCAGGGAGGAGGCTCGTCGCCAGGAGGAGCGTCAGCGCCAGGAAGCGGAGATGGAGCTCAAGCGCAAGGCCGCCGAGGCGCGTCGGCTCAAGGAGGAGGAGGACAGGGCGCGCGAGTATGAGGAGAGGGCAAAGCGGAGGATTGACTCCGTGGACATGATCCGTTACTCGGCCAAGGAGCTACCGCAGGGGTGTGTGAAGGCTGTTGAGGAGTACCTTTTCCGTGTGCACGAGCACCGCCAGCGGACGGCGGCTGCGGTTCGCGATGCCCGCTCGGAGCTCAATGAGGCCCGTGTACACGCCCCGAGCAAGGTCGCGGCGCTGGAGAAGCGGCTGGCTACGAAGCAGGACGATCTGCTCGTCTACGATATCGAAACACTGCGCATGTATGGCGGGGACATTCCCAAGACGTGTATCGCCGAGGCACAGGACTGGCTTGATAGTCAGCCAGCGGTGACTTCGACGAGCGACGCGGTGCAGGTGTACACTCAGTTCGTTCGTTTTATCATCGCACACTGGAAGACGCTTTACATGACCGCGCGCGGCGTGGTTCAATACATGATCAGCTCCTACACTCCCGTTGTCGCCTCTTATATGAAGTCAGCGCAATACTACTATGACAAGGCGGAGATGATTTACACTGAGCTGTGGCCTGCGTCAGGCAAGCGGCAGGATATGCTGATGATGGAATTTGCGAAGAAGTTTGCTGTCATGGTGGGCCACATGTCCGTACCGATCTGCTTAGGCGTCACTGCTGGCATCCTCGCTCTCGCTGTGCTGCCACCAGTAGCAGTGGCGGTGACCATGTACGAGTATCTATACAAGATCTGGGTGGAGCTCTTCATTGCATATTATATCTACGGGGCTAAAATGCCCGACGGCGCTATCATTACTGTCAAGAACATCGTGGCCGCGGTGCAGGAGGGCAAGTGGGATTCTATCTTCACCAACGTAACTGAGGCTTTCATGGACCTCTTAGTGGATGTGGAGACCGTCTTCTACAACGGTGTGGTTATCATCCTTCTGCTTGCTAACATCGTGATGGTTTGCGTGTTTTTCATGTGTGTCTGGTGCTGTTACTGCGTCCCCGGAATTCGCGGCAAGAAGCGCGCCCACCCGCTGAAGTCGACCCTGGGCAGCGCCAGCGGCAGCAGTACTGTCAACAAGAAGAATGCTGCGACACCTGGTGCGGCTGCTGCGGCTTTGGCTGCAAAGAAGAAAAACTGACGCATTGTCCATGTCTCCGTATCATGAGCTGTTCCGCAAGCCTCCAGAGCGCAAGGGGTGGTAACAAGGTGAGGGGCGCATGAAGCGGAGTATTCAATGAAACACAGGCGTTGTGTCGTCTCAGCTTTCCGCCCATGCAGATCTGCACCTGTATAAGCGTGACGTGTCGGATATGCGTCTCTCTTCCTCCTCCAATTTCCCCCATTTTGTTTCTCTGCAGCTTGGAGTCTTTGTTGCGCAAGTGCTCGTGGTGCGTGCTTGATTGGTGCCATTCTGAAGGAAACGAGAGCGTGTTGATTAATCATCACCCCCCCCCCCCCCTCTGTCCACCCCCTGTCCTCCTCCCTTCGTCACCTCGCTTCTCTTCTCTCCCTTCCTTATTTCCTTGTCTTCACCTAATTTTTTTTTTATCTTCCCTCCTCCCCCTCCCCTCCCTTTTTTTTTAGTTTTATTTTACACCTCTCTTCTCTCGTGTCATGGCGTGCACGCACCACAGCCGCCGGAATCTGAATCAACCAGGCTACGTGCTCTGCAGAGCTCCTCCTTTTGTTTGGCAGTTGTGCAGTGCTTGCGCAACGGAGTCTCGTTGATATGGGCCTAACGGCACAAGCGCGGGGTGCTTCCTCCTTCCCCCCCTTAAACTTCAAGAACGGGGAAAAGGGGGACAAACCAAAAGGTGAAGAGAAACAAATGAGCGTACAACGAACGAAAGCGAAGTAAAGGGTATGGCCTTTCCGGATTGGTCTCCTCAAAGGGCTGTTGCTTGATACTTTTTTTTTGGTTTCCTATTTAGCCTATTATAGGAGGAGGAGGAGGTGTTTGTTGGTATGTCTGTGTGTGTCCGCCCTCTGCCCCTCCCCCGGACACCGTTCTCTCTCTCTTTCTCATGCCGTTTCTCTTCTCTGTGTCACTCGTACTAGTACTGCCATCGGCATCCTATCGCTTCTCGTTCTCTTCGTCCTTTGCCTCGTCCTGTAGGAGCTGTTGACTGCAGGGTCGTTTTTCTTTCCTTGACACAAATTTGTTTGTTTTACCCCTTTCTGTCGGACACGCGGGGAGCTCTTTGCATTTTCGTTTTCCTTCCTTCGCTTGCTGGGCTTTTTTGACACTTTCAGTTAGTGGCGTGCTCTGCAGACGCGTGTGCACGACACGCACGCACACCTAACTACCTACCAGGGGAGAAATATGTCCAGACAAGCGCAGCGCAGCGTCTGTGACGTTTCATGTTGGTGTGGCTCTCGTTCTCCTTCTCTCCCCCCCCCTCTCTCTCTCTCTCTCTCTCACTCTCTATTGCAGACACGTTTGAGAACTCCCCGCTCTTCTCCCCTCGTCACTGTCAGTTGGGTAGGGGAGTGTGACTTGCATACCTTCATATCTGTGCGCTTCTGGTACCTGAAAAAAAAAACGTGTGATTGACTACGCCTCTCTCCCCTTGCGGTACGCGCGGGTGTTTTTATGCTTTGTGCTCAGCTGCCCCCCTCCTCCCCCTTCCCACGCCCACACGCACGTCATGCTGAGGCGCCGAGCGTACAGAGGCGTTCGTGATTTGTCTGTGTGCGTGTGCTACTTTGCCTCTAGAACGAAGAAGGAATAGAAAACGCAGAAAAGTGCTGCGCGAAACTCTCGAGTATTTTCTCTTTGAACCACAAGAACAAGCTACCAGGCACGCGCTCAGGTCATTGTCATTCTCTCCTCAGCTGTTGCTCTCTCTTTCTCCTGCTAGTTTCTCCACACTCACCAGATGCCTCTCCCTGCTTACTCAACCCTTGTAAGAGTTCGTGAAGCCGCGATCCGGTGAGCGGGGCGAAGGGGGGAAGGTGTGATGGTCGCATGTCTTCACGAAAATGTTGAAGCATGTCTTGTTGTGTGGGGTGAATAGGAGAAAGGAGAAGGGGGGGGGGAGTGTATGCAGGATCGTTGAAGGAAGGAATGCGGTGCCTTGCCTGTGCGTGTGGGTGTGTGTCTCTCACTGGGCGTGTGTGTGTGTGTGTGTGTGTGTGTGTGTGTGTTGGGTGAGTTTGTCGCGCTCCAACAACGGCACGGGAGCAAACGGAAAACGTAAGCGAAAAAAAGGAATATTCAAGGCGGACTTTGAAAAGACCCACGCACACGCGCACACAGACGAGGGGGTGGTGATGTTTTCTTCCACTCAAGAGCATGGCTCTCCTCTAGAAGGGATAGGAAGAGAAGTAAAATCAGCTGGCTGGGGTGTGGGAGGGCCTGCAAGCTCGTTCTCTACTTCTGATGGCGCGCCTTTGCGTGCATACATATATATATATATATATGTGTGTGTGTGTGTGTGTGTGTGGGTGGGTGGGTGGGTGGGTGTGTCTACATATTTTTTCTCCTTTTCATCGGTAGACCGTCCCACTCACACTCATGGTGAGGTGGTCCTTTTCACTCTCCTGCCTTTCCACGCATAAAATACACACACATCCCCATACGCTGCTTCACTGTCTCTCCTTCCCTCCTCTCCCGGTTCTCTTACGTCTCCCTCCCTGCTCTAATGAATGAACTGCCGCAACACACACCTACACCTGTGCTGATAGTTCTATGGGCCGCGCACTGCATGTTTTCCCTCTGAGCATTTCCATGGCTCCCTCGAGCTTGGCGCATCTCTCCTATATTTGTTTTTGCTGACACACACACACACACCTGCTGCGCCTCTTCAGCCCCCCTCTTGCGTTGCTGGGCTTCTCTTCTCCCATTGTGTTTGGCCGTGTCCCCCCCCCTTTTCGCCCCCTTTGCTTCACCCGACTCGCCTCTAGGGCGATTCTCTGACTGTAATGGACGAGGACGCGAAGGAGCAGCCGCGGCGGCTGCGTCGTGTTCTTCGTTCCTCTGCCGTCCGCCATCAGCAGCAGGACGACGGTGGTAATGAGGCAGAGGTGGCCGCTGTGCCGACGGTACGGTTTGCACCCTCCGTGACTTCTGCAAAGGGAACTGTGCCTGTCGCACGCGCATCAGAGCCGCTGTCAGAGGGTCCGTCGACAATATCAGGGGCTCGGCTACACACTGCTATTCCGGGTGAAAGTCGGTCAGACTTGCAGGTCTCTGCTGTTACGCCTCGTCATGATTTTGGGGGTGATGCAGTAGCCTCCACGACACACAGCAGCAGCAGCTCCGCTGTGCCTGGGGCTTCCACCGCGGCGCCCTCACCGAGGCCCACTCAGGCACCGGTGAGTACGTCCTCAGCTGCAGAGGCGACTATGGAGTCTGGCATGGCTGGTCGACGGATGGTGGTGGATCGCACCCTTTTCAGCACCATCGCCTTCTCCTCTTCACTCTTCGTGAATAACATCTCTCAGTGGCTGTTATACCCAGTGCTGCAGAGGTACCGCACAGAGCAAAGGCGTCTCCTCACCGCTGGCGGACCAGCCGGGGCGGGTGGCGGCAAGGACGGTGGCGGTGGCACTGTTGCTGGCGGGCGTGCAGACAGTGAGGCAGCGCAGCTGCTAGGCAGCGACGGCACGTCTCTGTTTGGCAACAGTCGCATGCCGATGGGCATGCGCACACGAGGAGGGGTAGTGTCCAACAAGCGTGGCATGGCTGACGAGGATAGACGTTCCGGTGGCGGCGGCGAAGTCACCCCCGACTTTGCGAGTCTTGCTAGCCAACTCACGTCCACGCTGGAGGAGGCGTTGGAGGAGGTGCGCCACCTACTCGAGGAGGAGGAGACACTACTGCACCGCGAGGAGGTGCGGTGCAAGCGAGTCGAGATCCGGGAGAAGCGGAGGCTGGCGACGGTGAGGCTCGGGCTCGAGGGGACCTCTGCGCGGCTACAGCTGTACGAGAATCGCGTCAGCAATGCGCAGGCAGCCACGGCTGGTATTGAGCAGCATCTCACCCAATCCAATGCACGCGTGCAGCGTGGCAAGTCGGTTTCGCAGCTGCTGCGCTACTTCAAAATGATGACCGGCATCTCAAGTGGTGAGCTGCGCGCGCTGCTGGATTCCATCTCGGCCACTCGCAAGACTCAACGCGCAGCTGTCACGACGCGCTGGGCAGCCGGGCGCGTCTCGGCCCTTCGTCCTCGTTTCTACACGACGGTAATCAACCTCGATGCGTCTGCCTCTACTGCAAAGCGCTCTGGTCTCGGGAGCACAGCTAGCTCCGCCACCAAACGCCCTGTATCGAGCTCCCCACCCTTGGTAGGGGCTGACGCAGATTCGGAGGTGGGTGTTGATAACACCCTTGTGAAGCAATCTATCTCAGCGACTGCACAGACTCCAGAAACTGATGCTCAGCTAGCGCTCACGGCGCGTCGGCCCCGCGTGTTTCGCAGCGGCGCGCGACGTGGTAGTCGAGCAGCAAGTCGTGACGTCTCTCCTCGGGCCCAGGCGCGTTCGCTTTCACCTCAGCGATCTCCACGAACCGCAACCGGCGACGACGGGCCTGACGACGATGATGACGCGGCGCGTATGCAGAGCGACAGTGGCGGCGGGATCGTTGCGGAGGATGGCCAGGACGTGCAGGAAGAAACGGAGGAGGACGACGAGGCCGCGGCAGTCATGGAGGACGGCAGTGGCGGTGCGGACGGGGGTGCGATTGTGGACCTGATGCAGGTGCGCATGCAGCGCGCTGAGGCCGCCGCTGTCGCAGCCGGACTTGATCGACTTTTCGCCCTTCGCTTCTGCACCGAGGCGCAGGTCGAGTGGTGCCAAAGGCTCATGCTGCTGGCGAACGAACTTGGGGAATTGGCTAGCAACGTGAAAAACATTCGAATTTACGTGAACTGGCTGCGCAAGGAGCTCGTCTCCGACCTCTTCCACATCGTGACGTGCTTCAGTGATTTCTACAATGCACACCCGCAGACGGCTGTGTATCAAGCGTATGGCCGCGCGCTGCTCAAGACACTTGGCCGCATCTCGTCCTTGTACAACACGCTGACGCCGTCGAACGATGAGCTGCTCTCCCTATTCTTTTCTCGCTCCATGAACGACTTGGGCTTGGTTTTGTTCAGTGAATGGAGCCCAAAGCCGTTGCCGGGGCTGCCACCACTGCCGCAGCCGTCTGATATCCGCGCAATGGACCACTATCGGCAGCACACCGACAAGGAGCTGCAGCGAACCTTCCGCTTCCTGCTCGACTGCATTCGCCGCAATATCGTCGTCGTCGAGACAATCTTCGGCACCACCAACACAGCTCGCCAGCAGCTACTCTCACGCGTCACGGACGGAGTGGTCAGGCCGTTCCTGAGCCAGCAAATCAAACTGGCGGAGACCCAGGCGGCGTCGATGATGCAGGCGGAGGGAAGCCTGACCCCGCGCACAAAGCGGCGCTGCGCTGCACGGGTCGCCGATGTAATTGCCTACCACCACACGATGGAGACGCGCCTCTACTCCTTCTACCAGGAGTACATGAAGGAGATCAAGAGCATCTTCAGCGCCAATCAGGTCGAGTTCCTCGGCCGCTTTGTGGACGTCATCTTTGTGCAGCGAAGTGCCTACAGCCACCAGCGCACGGAGCTGGAGCTGCTGAACCGGTACTTCACACTGATCGAAGAAAAGTACACGCGCAGCCTGCACGCTATCCCGGGCGAGTTCTTTGACTTGCGCGAGGCGCACATGAAAAAGATGAAAGAGGTAGTGACATGTCTGAAGGAGGTGGCTGGTCGCGTGAAGACGTACGCGATTCCCAAGGAGGTGGGCTGGTACGTGTGCGACCTCATCAAGGCCACGCTCGCTTACGTCGGCAGCTACCTCGATTCGGAGCTGCGCAAAGTGCTGGATTCGCTACGCAGCGATCGCGATAACTGGCGGGTGAAGCCAAAGTCGGAGGAGGAGCTGCTGCAGCCGCCAAAGCTGGAGTCGCAGCAGTGTGCCATTCGGATGCTGCTCTTCGCCCAGTCCTCCCTTATGAGTCTCAGCGAGACGGTGAACTCCATCTGCGTCCCACTGTTGCAGCAACACCCGCGGCTCGTTCAAGACATCGAGGAGGCGTGGGGCTCCGCTCTGGAGGCGCTTGATGAACGCTCCGAGCGCGTGCTGAACATGTGCGTGCAGGCAATTCTGCTTCGCTCCCTCTCGATTCTACAGCACTATCAGCTGAAGAGCGACTACTTGCCCAAGGCGGACTCGAAGGGCAGCGACGTCGCCGCGGTAGCGCCGCCGTGCACGCGTGCCTGCACCTTATTCTGCTACTACATTACACGCCAATTTGATATGGCTTCCGAGTTTATTCGACTCTCCAATGGGCAGGTGCACCAGCGGCAGACGGCGTCGCAGATGGCCTCCAGCCGCTCCCTCGGCGCAGCGGTATATCAGCCTAAGGACTTGCTCTCTCAAGCCGCACGGGCAGCAGCGACAGAGGCGGTCGGCGGCAGTAGAAGTAGCACCTCCATTCTGGAGACAGTGGTGTCCCCTGCCAGTGGCGGCCTCGCCGCCTCGACCTCCAGCGTCAGTGCTGTGCGGGCGCGGGCGCGTACAATGAACCTCCAGCAGCTGTTGTACGGCGATGGTGGCCCTTCGTCCTTTGTTCGCACCTTAGGCGTGTGCCTGTACCGCGGCATTGCAGCTCACCTCAAGAGCTTCGCGGCGAATGACCGCGGCGCGCTTGTCTATAAGCAGGACGTAACCGCCTACAAGGAGGCGATGGCTCCGCTCACGAACACACCCGGGCTTGGCGGGGCCGTGGTGGAGGTACTATTTCAGATGCTAAAGGAGACGAGCAGTCTGCTCATCATGCCGCTAGATCACATACGTGAAGTCAAGGAGTCGGGCTATCTGAAGCTCATGTCAGCAGAGGAGAAGCTGCGCTACCTGCGCATTCGCCAAGACGTGCGTTCAGCCATGAAGATCATATCCAGGTAGGACTTGTGCGAGACGGGAACCCAACTCACAAAGACTGTTCTACATCGCAAGAGCCCTGTGTCAAGGCGTGTACGGTATTCGTGAAGGACTGACTGGGAAGTCCCTCTGAATCGCCGCATTGCTTCTTCAAGTCTTCCGCTCTGCATGTATGCACGCCTGACGTTGATCTTGTGTTATTGAGCGAGACCCCAGCGCTGAACTTGACGCATGCCGAAAAAGGGAGCCAGCGAGCTGAGTCCTTTCCCTGGCACGTCTACACTCATCTCTTTTCCCCATAAGCCCTCCGGGTGGAAGTGGTATACCATACCGTAGAAGCGGCTGGGTCAGCGAGGGCAATCGAATACATCGACTTGAATCCCCGCCTTTAGGGGAGGAGGGAAGCAGGCAGGTAAGGAGAAAAAACTGGAGAACTCTTATTTTCTTCCTCGGTGCGTGGGGGAGGGGCGACATTGGGTGGCGGTCGCCTTTTTTTCCCCTTTCCTGAAGGACCTTGCGCATATATACCCGCATCGATGCTGTTTCTCCTAGGAGGCGATTGCACCCCGTTCACACAGCCTTTCCAAGCAAGCCTTTCTTTATTGTGTATCGTTCTTCGCGCTTCTCTCTCTCTGCGCCGGCTGGACTCTCTCTTTTCGCTTCTCACTTCCTTTCCTATTTCCCCCCCATTTCCCCCCAATTTTTTTTCATTTTTTTTTTAATTTCCCCCCCCCCCCCCCCCCCCCCCCCCCAGCAGTACAGATGAGCTTAAGGGTGCGTCCTTGTGGTGGCCTTTTGCCTACGTGAGTTGTGTGTCACTTGCACGGAGAGAGGCTCCTCGCGCTTTTACATTTTTGCTTGTGGTGCGTTGTTGCTGCTGGCCTACGCGAGCGCTGGCGTGCCTGCGCGTGGTGCAGTTTGCCATTTCCAAGTTGCGTCTTCCCTCCTCGTCGTTTTGGGTTCTCCACTTGGATTGGACGTATATGACGTATGTCTTGACTGGTACGTCTGTACGGCCTGTGCCTTCGCCTCTTTTTTCTTTCTCGCTTTTTTTTTCATTTTTTCCCCTCCTTATCACTGAATTCGCATACCCTCGACGACGGGCGGACAGCCCCAACGCGGCATGCCGGGGTCCAGTATCCACTCTCTGTGTGTGGGGGGAGCTAGGCGGCCCCCTCTCTCCTCCCCACCCCTGCGCCGACGCCAAGCCACTGCTGGCGGCGACAGAGTCCAGCCCCCACCAGGCAGCGCGGGCCAGAGCGACGTGCCGCTGCTGATGCCGGCGGCCAGGTCGCGGACGGCGTGGCGTTGGGGCGGCCTGCGACAGTGCACGCGCTTGCGCCACCCGTGCGGCGGGCAGCGCGTCGTGGCGTCGGGTAGGGTTTGAGACAGGGGCGGTGCTCCTATGGCTGAGTCGGCGCATTGCTGTAATGCGTGTGCCTGCCGCTGCAGGGCAGCACGCGGATGGGCCTGCGACAGGCCGGGTGGAGTGGCGTTTGACTTGGGCTGTATGGCAGAGAATGGGCGCGTCGGAGTCACACGAAGAAAGGAGGGCCTCGATAGAATTTTGGGAAGGCGGAAGAGGAGCAGTCAGTTTGGAGTGCTGCTGTTTTGTCAGTGTTTCTCCTTTTGGTGGGCTGTATGGGGGCTCCACCTTGATCGCTCTCTGCCCCTCTCCGTGAGTGGTGTGCGGTTACGGGCCGGCTTGTTGCTGGGGCTCGAGGATACAAGCGCAGAGGGGTACAACGACGCCTACCTCTTTTAGGGGTTATGCGAATGTGCTTAGTTGGCTTTGTTTTCTTCCAGGGTTTGCGAGCTACTTGCCTCTTCATTTCTACTCGCCTTCTCTCTGCTTGCTGTATATTCTCTCGTTCTCTCCCGTTGTTGACCTGTTTCTACTTCAGGGCTCGATTGGTAATCTGAACTGAAGTAGCGAGTCCCTGTGCGTCGGGTGTCGGTGTGTGGAACAGGAGTAGCGACTGACAGGAAAAAAATGCAGCACACACGCAGGCGACCAAAATAACGGAGAAGTCGACGTGCATAATGACCAAAGGACAGTGGCCACATGGCGACGACCACTACTTTTTGCGAGGGTCCAATGGGAGGGGGGGGGGAGACACTAAGGACGAATAGTGTCGGGACTTTACCTGGAAGGCTTTTAGGAGAGGGCACTTCACATTACTCACTGTGAGACCTTTCACTTCAACCGTTGGCTCGGACACCAGGGCCTGCTAGCGGCAGTTTTCTGGCTGATTGACGTCGTTTGTACGCTGTAACGGCAGACACACACAAAAAGAGAAAGCCATGGACTACGAAAGCTGTGACTCTCTGCTTCAAGTTTGACCTTGCATTTTCTCTGCCACCGACCATTCACTCTGCCTAACGGCTCGCATGGAAAGGATCGAGGAAGAGATAAGCGCTTCTCTCTCTCTCTCTCACGCATGCGGCGTCTGACGGTGCATCATGATGTACACAGTCACTTGTTTGTCCTTGCTCTTCTCTGTATCACTGTCTCGTACTCACTCGGGCGCCATGGCGGCTTGTTTCGTTACTTCTTAGTGCCATTAGGGGCTCACTTCCGCACACACACACACACACACACACACATAGCAACTGCGAGTCATGCCCCCCACCTCATCCTCGACACCCCGGTCTTCACCGCCGGTGGCTACAACCGCACCACGGCGAGGCGGGGCGCAGGAGAAGTCCTCCAAGGAGATACAGGAGCTTATTGACAAGCGCATGGAAAAACTGAAGGAGGAGACCGTGCAGCATGAGAAGAAGTTTATTCAAGGCCGGTGGGTGACCGACACAGCCGCCCTGCGCAACCGCGGGGCGCGCCAACGGGAGGCACTGAACCGGCAAGCACCCAAGAGACTTGCCAAGGTAAACATGTACTATTACATGGAGGAAGCCAACACAGGACTCTTGCTCGACGACCACGAGGTAGCTGACCGCATTTCACAGCGCGACATTGTCAGTGGCGTGGATCTGCAGACCCAGCAGAAGCGCTACAGCCTCGTACTGGATAAACTGGGGCCCTACAAAATTGATTTTTCGATGAACGGTACGCACCTGCTGCTTGCGGGTCTGCGCGGCCACATGGCCAACATCAACTGGAAATCTTTTCAGCTTGAGGGTGAGACACAACTGAAGGACCGCATAAGCGACGCCGTCTTCCTGGTCGACCACAGCATGACGGCAGTCGCGCAGAAGAAGTTTGTCTACATGTACACAAAAAAGGGAACGGAGATGCATCTCCTCTCCAAGATGGCACACATGGACCGCCTTGGCTACCTGCCAAAGCACATGCTGCTCGCCGCCACCTCATCCATCTATAGCACAATGCAGTACTTGGACATTAGCACTGGACAGGAGGTAGGCACAAAAGTTCCAGCCGTCATGCGTGACCCGACAAGCACTCTAGCCGTAAATCCGAGTAATGGCGTCACTGCCACATGCGACCTGCGCGGCATCGTGAAGTTTTGGTCACCGGCTGTGGTGGACCCGCTGTTGCAGCTTAAGGGCCACAAGGGCGTTATCGAGGACATCTGTTTCCACCCGAATGGACGCTTCTTCCTGACTCTCGGCGGTGATCACAAGATGAAGGTGTGGGATTGCCGCACGCTCCGCACGTTGGAGGAGTACGCTGTCACCTATAGCTTTCACACACTCAATATCTCCAGCAGCGGCCTCGTCGCGCTCGGCGGTGGCACCCATGTGCACATCTGGAAGGACATGTTTACCGCCGCCAAGCCAAGCTCGCCCTACATGAAGTTTGGCCTCGGCTACGGCAACATTGCTGAGCAGGTGAAGTTCTGCCCCTTTGAGGATGTGATCGGCATCGGCCACTCAAGGGGCTTTACGTCGCTGCTAATCCCGGGCTCTGGGGAGGCGAACCCTGATTTCTACTACGCCAACCCGCACGAGACGGAGCGGCACCGCAAGGAGCGGGTTGTGGCGAACTTGCTCGACAAGCTTCCACCCGACACCATCTCCATGGACATCCAGGTCCCTGGTGTCGATGAAAAGCGGCTGGCAGAATACAATGAAAATCTGCGACTGAACCGCAAGGCGCGGGCGATTCGTGAGAAGAAGATGCGGCGTGCTGGGAGGTCGCTGGGGGAGACGGCGCCGACCGGTCTTTTAGTGGGCCGGGATGAGGAGGTGGATGAGGAGCTCGGCTACAAGGAGGCTCCAAAGACCCGGGAGATCAAGTCGAAGCAGGAGCTGCAGCGAGAGCGCAAGATGGCGAAGTGGGACAAGAAAGACAGCGCTGATAAGGTGCGAAGCAAGCAGACGCTCCGCGCCTCCCGCATCGCGCAGCGTAACCGCATGCAGATGGCCCGTGACGCCCGCAACGGTGTGTACGACGAGGACGCGCTGGACGCGGAGGAGGCTGAGGCACTCGCCGCTAAGTCGCGGGCCGAAAAGCAGCACAGGAAGCGCGCTCGTCAGGAGGTGCTCGATATGGCAAGTGACATTCGCGGGCAGCTTCGAGAAGACTTCGACTACGATGTGGAGGCGCGTCCAGCTGCGCATCGCCGTCGCCAGCAGTCACACGACGACAGCGGCACAAACGGTCACAGCGCGAGGGAGCGTGGCAGCAGTGAACCAGAGGCCGGAGCACGCGCGAATGCCGCGTTGAGGCGCTTCCTTCGGTGAGATTGGAGTAGTGAACACAACAGTGTAGAAGCAAAAAAAAGGACGGTGAAGTCCATTAGCGGACTCGGTGATGGCCCCATAGCCTCCCCATCAAGTAGAGTTGAGTGAGCGAGTCACAGAATTTTCCCCTTTCCTCTCTTTGCCTCTACCATGCGTCACGTGCCCTGGAGCGCACTTGTGCCGTTGTGTAGGATGTGTGGGCACCACCGTTTGAGCTTGTTTCACGTGAGCTTCTCTACCGATGCTCACACATTCACTCTCTGGTGCGCACCTTTTACATGTGTATGGGCGACTGTGAGCATGTCGTGTGGCCTTTCACTGTCTTTCCCGCTTCTCGCGCACCGCCAGATCTCGCGGCTGCTCTTGGGGTACGTTCGCTATGCGCCATGCTCGACTTCGCTTTTCTTTTACTGTTGTTTTCTTAACCGCTTAACAGAGGGGGAAGAAGTTGTTAGCTCCTCCCTGCTTCTCCCCTGAGACTTCTTGCCGTGTAACAAGCGCCGAGGCTGTTCTTGTTGGGGTTCACCCTCCTCCTCCTCCTCCCTCTCTTTGTCGGGTGTAGCCAAGGGCAAAAGCAGAGGAGAAGTGGCGGGAGTGTGTGTGTGTGTTGGGTGGGGGGGGGGGTGGAGTCCAAGGGGCGAGAGGTGAGCCCTTCATGGCGTTTAAAAGTCGAACTAAAATGAGTTTTTTTTTTTTGCGTCGCTGGGGTTTATTTCATGGCGTTTCTTTTGGTTTCGTGCGCCCGTTCTTAGTGATGTGCATCGGGCAGCTCTTTATATATATATATATTTTCCTCTCTCGCGCTACGTCCAAGGACAAACAACGCGCTCAGCAGAGGAAAGGAAAACAAACAAACAAGAAGAAGGCTGCCTTGTGAGCTAGTCGGCAGGGTAGCGACGCTCGCGGAGAGAAGTGCGATGCTCTGTGCCTGTGTGTGCCTGTGGGGAGGAGAGGGGAGGGGCGGGAGGGTATTTGCCCGTACTTGCACAGGTGCGGATGACCCCCGCGCATTTCTTCCCTTCTTCTTTCTGCCTCACTCAACCGTACGTCTGCGTGCAGCACAACGCTGTCAAGATGAGAGGAATACGTGTTAGTGGGTGTCTGCTCCCCCACTCCCTCCCCCGTCCTTCGACTCCTGAGGTCTTTGCCTCTGTAGAGCACCTCTTTACAGCTATGCCTGCTCTCTCCTCCTTTACTCGGAGGAGGAGGGGGGAGAGATAAGAGAGGCGAAGCAGATGGGCACACCCGCACGCACGCGAAGGGTGTGGCTGTCATTTTGATCTAGTTGCCTAGGGTGTAACCGTAAACATCTCTGGTAGTTCTGAAATAGGTGCTACCGACCTCTCTACCCCTGTCTCTAATATCGTTCTCTCTCCCCCTCCTACGTGTACGCTTATGCGCACTGCTCCTCCCCTCCTTCGCAATTCTTATCCTTCCCCACCGCCACACCCATTCATATTCCTGCATACGTGGGCACACTGACGCCTGCGCAGGAGAAGGCAGGGTGAATAATAATCATAATCACGAAAAGTGAGTCGCCTCTTGCTACGTAGCATATTCGGCGCATGCGTGTGTGTGCCTGGAGAGGGTCTTCTTGACTCTCATAGCAATAGCGGGGCAACTGTACGCCTCCCTTCCTTCTCCCCGATAAGCGCAGGCACCTGCGCTCATACACACGCACAGGCAAGCGTTTGGTGGTGCCAACATACGCCTCCCATATACACGAGAGATAGAAGTTCCATCATCTTTCTCGCTGGCATCCCAGCTCAGCTCCTTTTTTGCCTCTTTCCCGTTTCCCTTTCCTGTTCTTTCCATCGTAGGGGGGGGGCGTACATGGCTCGCCACATTCATCAACACCGTCTGGCCGCTGCTCACTACCATCAACACAAAGCAGACGCTCAAAACATAGGACTAGGCAGCGTCTAACTGCCGTTGACGTGCAGTACCACCCAGAGGCAAACAAAACAGAAGGGCGCTGCTGTTACCCTCTCCCCTACAGACTTTTCCCCTTTCCCATCCGTCCCTTGAATTACTGAGTTGTCGTCCTCTCGCTCTCTCGCTCTTCCAATTCCTTCGGCTGCACATGTGCTCGCGCGTGTCGTTTTATTCCTCCTGAGTGCCGCTTTTTTCCTCTCTCTTGTCTGTTTTGGCTGTGTTTCGCTCTCCCCCCGTCTTTTGGTTTGGCTCGTTTTCATTCACACACTCGCGCCTGCCTCGCACCACAACCTCAGCTCTTCGCCTTTTTTCTGTGTTATCTCCTCCCTCCTCGCTGTTGTTTCCCGTTGCTTGCTCGCATACCTTTCACGCTGGCTCCTCTTCCTTGGCTCTTTTTCGTCTCGCCGCCCCCCTCTCATGTGAATGCGATGTCTGGCCGATCTGGCGCCCCTCTCGTTGTCTTCTCTCAGCCTCACCTTTCTTTGTATATATATTTTTTATTTTCGTTCTGGCGCCATACGCGTGGTGTTAACCAGACGAGTGAGGTGGGGCGCAACAGCGCTGCGGTTTCTCTACGTGCGTACGACATGGTGAGTCGGCAGCGCTGTCTTACTGTCCCTGAGCCCTGAGCGGCCTATTGCTGCGCACTCCCCCCCCTCTCTCTCGCGTACGCGACCGCCAGTAGAGAATTTCAATTTTGTGACGGATGGGCGAAGGCGTGGGACTTTTCCGCATACTTTTGCCCATACGATGTCTCGCCGACATCATCTGCTGAGTCGTCGCGAGGTCATCGCTCTGTTTTTGGATTTTGATGACGCCACGGTAAACCTCACTGATATGGCATTGCCGGCACCGCCCCAAGCGCTCGCTTCATCGGGAGGTGTTGCTGCGTCTGCGTACCTGCCTCCTTTCACACGCCTTGACGTGGTACGCGAGGCGCTGGTTGCGTTTGTGTGTGTTAAGCTGCGCTCTGTCCCCAGCACCGCGCTCCTCTCCTTTGGCCTCTACGTCATCCGCGCCGACAGTGCCAAGGCGGAGGGACAGGATAATGGCGAGGTAGAGGTAGAAGAGCTATTGACACCGGGTCCTGCCGGTGAGGCCGGCGGCTGTGCGGTGCAGGCTGCCATCAAGGATCTTGATCCCAGTGTGTGGGGCCCGAGCAACAGCGACCAGAGTAGTTTTGCATCATCGTCACCGATGGTCTACACAGGGGTGATGCGCTGCCTGAAGCGCCTTCTGGAGGAGGCGGAGCAAGCGCAGCAGCAATCCCCTGACCAAGCGGCAATGCGGATGTCCAAGAGCGCTTTCGTGGCTGCGTTTGCAAAAAGTTCCTCTGCTGGCACGAAGGGTACTCGAGCTTCCCTGTCCTCTAGCTGGAGCCCAGCCCCGCTGTCCACTTCGCTGGCTCGCAGAGACCCACCAGCAACTGCGACAGCGGGAAACCCGGAGGCGTGTGCTGTGGTGCACGGCATTGTGCTGCGCTCACGGCTGACTCCTCCCGCATCACCAAGCTCATACGCGCAAGGCAAGGCTTCCACAACTTTGTGCAACACAGACGGCACTACTACCATCACGACACCACGCTGCTGGCTTGATATTGTCTCACTAGCTCCCCTTGGCAATGGCCCGCCGACCGAATTGTCTTGTTTCTCGAACACATCCAGCTCTGTCGCGGCGGCAGTACCGTATGAACACACTCCGCTGCTGTTCACTGAGCTGAACGCCAACGATTCCTGTACCTGTGCGCTACTAGACCCGGTTGAACTCACAGGCATTAGTCACCGCGGACTCGCACTCGGACCGGCACTCACTCGACTCATCTCCCTGCAAGAACGCCGCACTGGCTCGTTTATGCACCGTTCACTCGCCGTTGTGGATATTTTTGCATGCGCTACAGCGTCTGCGGATCCAGGTTCAGTTTTCCTCTTGGACCATGCAGCGTCCAATGACAGTGTTGGCGCCACTTCCCAACAGCAAAGCAGCACCTCCCCCAAATTGCGCATCCCGACTGCCGCAGCGAAGAGCTTCACTGCCCAGCTTGCCATTCCGCCTCAGTCATTGGGGTCTTCAGTAGCAGGACCGTGCTCAGCACTGCCATCGCTACTCGCAATACAGGCCAGCAACGGAAACACATCTTCTGCGCAGCCACTGCGTATACTTACTCCTGTCGGCACCACGCACCACTCCCTTCCTGCAGTGATCGAGCAGCGCAGTATCGCTTCCGCTGCGCGATTGCCGAGGCAGCCCAACCCACGAAGACCAAGCAAAAACAGTGGTACCGTTGCTCCTGTAGGTGTGGGTCTTCCGGAGTCGTTGACGATGTTCAAGGAAGACGTCGAGGTTGACCTTGCCGTGACACGGCACTACACTGTTCCCGCAGAGATTTCTTCCGCATCGCCGAAGGCGGCGACGAATGCTCCAGTTCTGCAGCTACACCAAATAATCACCTACGCCACCCCCACGCAGAGAGGCCGAGCGCCAGCGGCTTCAAACCCGAGTGGTGAAAGCGCCGTGAAGGGCCCATCGCGCTTTGAGCCCAAACCACCGCATCAGCAGCACCGACACGCAGACGTCCGCAGCGGTGGCGTCATGACTGCCACCACTCAGACGCAATTATCTACCGCAGCGACAACATCTTCCCAGAGGCAGTGCCAGAGCACCCTCCAGCTGCAGCCAGGGGCAACGCCAGTACTTGTGGCGCCCTCTATTCCGTTTCCTTTGACGCATTTACCGCATCCCCCCATCGCAGCAGTCCAACTGGGCAACGGCGCACAGTTTGCACACCACGCGAGCAAACTCTGGAGCTCAGGCTACCAATCACCGGAGCGGAGGTGGTGCTGTACCTCGACCAAGCGGCAACTCCGTCACAGCGAGCGGTAAGGGCGGTCGAAAAGAGCCCAGCGCGACGGTCAGAGGCAGCACGTTTCTCAACGACACACCGCTAGGCGCGATGCCGAGTGACGGCGCTTCGTCTCTGAGCCAACCCCACTCGCTGCTGAAGTGACCTGCGGGATAATGTAAGCAAGGTGGTGCGACGAGGGAGCTCATCGAAGTGAAAGGCGAGAGGGAAACGGGAGAGGTGGCCCCCAAGAGCCGAGCATCATTGGCGTAGACATTTGTGTGCTTGTGCGCCCCATTCTCCTTTTAGTGTCCGCTGTCCCTCCTGGTTCTCCGTTCGCTTTCTCTCTTTGTGTAGCTTTACCCTTTCCCCTCTTTCCCCTTCCCCCATGCGAGCCCTCCTCTCTTCCGCGTGTGTGAATCCTTCCCCTCTGTCCCTCTTGTTCTGCCCTCGAGGTGTACTGCCGCACTGCCGTGTCTTCTTGTGGCTGCTCGCTTTTCCCCTCCTCCTCATTTATCTGTCGCCATGAATCGCTGTCACTGCCGCCTCCCTCCTCCTTCATTCCTCTTTGTTCTCCCAGTTTGGTGTCGGTACGCTCCTAGGCAGCATGTTGGCCGGTGTATCGGTGGTGGGTAGAGCTTGCGATGTTGGCAGTTATGCTATGGCTACTTGAAGTATGTGAGTGACTTAACTCACATCTCTATCTTGCCAGCACCCTTCTTCGTTTCTCTGCGCGTGCATGTGTATGTGGGTGTGTATGTGTCTCTGAGAGCAGCGCGCAACCGGGCGCGGTTGAGAACGTGTCGCGTACAATTTGAAGTGGAGTTTGAACGAGGATCGAACCCAGCGGGGAACACGCATGATTACGCTCACATGGAGGGGGACGACGATGCAGCAGGGACGAAGACGCGCTAGGACTGTGCACAGGACCATGTGGGTGCAGCCGGAGCTCTTGTCCCTGCAGTCTTCCCTTGATCTACACCTCTGTGCCACACAATATCACGACCGGTGTGCATGCAGTGGATTCCTGTCGCGTCCTCCGTCCTCCCTGAAAGAGTTTGCAGGCAGAATAACAAAAAAACGAAAGTCTACTCAACCGCCCCTCGTCTTTTCCCTTGTCTGTCTGCCTATACATGGTGAGCGTTATTCTTCGTCTTCTTTCCTGATGTCCCCTCCCCTCCCCCCTTGTCGTTTACTTACCCTTTTTTTTTTTTTACCCTAACGAGGACGCGACGGCGCACGGTCGGTGCGTCGAGTTGTTGTCACTTTTTCTTTCAAAAATTTTTTTTATCGGTCGCTTCCGCCGCGGGGCGCCACAGAGGCACATATGTGAACAGAGCGATTTTCGTGTATATATTTTTTTTTTTTGTTTTCCCCCTTGCTCGAAAACAAGGCAGATTGGGAGCTTCGACGGTATATGGCAGGGATGCTCGAGACACCGGCACATGTGGCCATAACTGCTTCGCCCCTTAGTCTCATCCTGAAGGGTAATTTTCCCATCACTTCATGATTTAGTTTATTTTTTTTTTTATTATTTATTCTTGCCAACAATGCAGGTTTTCGCCTTTCTTCCAAATTCTGTTCCCCGTCTACGTGCCGCCATGCGGCTTCTCACTTCCTCAGCTTGTGAGGAGGCAAAGCCTTACCAACACGTCACTTCGCCTGATGGCTTTCTGCAGGGGGCACAGGTCTACACGAACTGCGCGGCAGGAACCACCACCATTACGTGTAGGCACACACACGACGGCGCAAGAGTGTGCCTGCAGCCCATTTTGTGAGCAGCACAAAGCCTGCCTGTGCTCTCTCCCAGAAAGGAGATGTTGGAGTCCTCTTCGACCAGAGCCCCGGCGGTGTTACTCACGCCCCACTAGTAGAACAAACTCTGGTCCTGGCCAAAGTTGTCTGCGTGCAGGATAAATAAGATCCACAAGTTTAGCAAAGGCGCGGCGACCCCCCCTCCCCTCCCCACCAAATTGCGGAGGAATGCGGAAGAGGTGCACGCGACTAGCAGGGGTTGCCAGCAGTATGCATCACTTTTGTATTTCCTCACCTTTCCATGTCTCTACCCAGCCGTGTGGCATCTGCGTCACTGCAAAACAAATTCGATCATCGTCTAATGGAAAACTAAAAGCGCCAACATTTTCAAGGCCAAAACCCCCTCGCTTGCTTGATTCACTACTGCTGTGTCACCAGTGAAGGAACAGAAAAGTGCGTGACCGATCTCCTCATCGCGGGGTTGTGACGGCTCCCTCCTCCTCATCACCCCGACTCCTATCCCCCATGCGATGCCCTCCTTCTCATGGGTTTCATGGTATTCTGCCCATCGTCTTACAGGCGTTTCCGCTCCGTCGCCCGGTACACCCACTCCGTATCTTACCCTTTCCTCCGCCTCCTTCCCTCGTTACACCTCTCAACTATATTGCCTCATTGCATGCCAACCATGAGTAAAAAATGCATCGCTGCTGCCCCCCTTCCTTCCCCCTCTACGCACATACATATACATACCAGCACATAGACACGTACACATCTGTGCAGGTGAGTTGATCGCCCTCTTTTTTTTTCTCTTACCGTTGCCGTGTGCGTACCTCTTCTTAGTTTTCGTCTTGCGCTCTGGGTGATATCGCGTTACTCCACCGTATCATCATCATCTCTGCTAGCTCGTGTGGCTGCTTACCGAAGGGCGTATTGCCCCCCCCCCCTCTCTCTCTCCCAACCGCCTCGTCTTGCGTGTGCCACTTTATTTGGCAGTGGTACTCTTCTGTGGAGCCCCCTTTTGAGTGTGCACACTTGCATGATTTGTTCTTCCCTTTCCTCCCTACACGCACACACAGACACACCCACACCCACACACCCACGCACTCACTCTGGTCTAGAACCTCTTTTGCGTAGCGCAACTTTGTGTGGCCATGGGCACTGGCACCGGCTGCCTGTACGCGTGCGCCCCCTTCACGCTCATTGTCTCAATTCTTCTCTTCATGCTTTCCACGATGCTGCACAATGGCAACTGGACTTTCGCGGTTCTCGCCGCGAAGCACAAGTGGGACACGTCAGCGAAGTCGCGCTCCTGCCGCAATGGCGGTATCCTCTATTTTTTCATCTCCGTCGTATTGTGGGCTCTGGTACTCGTCGACTCGTTTCTCATTCAGCTAGAGGATCTGCCGACCTCTGCGTCCAAATGGTGGCGGCAGCGTCGTCTTCCCAGCCTACAAGAGTTGATACGCAAGCGGCGCAAGGCATCAGAGGCGGAAGGCGCTGGCACCGCTACGGATGTCATCGTGATGACTCCGACACCAGTCGCTGCAGCCAGGACGGGCGCAGCGAAATCTCCGCAGCGTTCGAGTCTTTTGGCGCTCCCGCCGTCTTCAGCTAAGGTGGCTTCCTCCCCGAACCTCGTAATGACGAGCGGTCCTGTGACGGTGGACGACTCGCGAGGAAAGGCGAGCTCAGCTGGTCCTGTTCGAGGTGATGCAGGCTCCGCTGGTTTCACGCTCTCATACCCTTCACCTCTGGCGGTGGGGGGGTCCCTGATTGGAGACAAAGCAGTCATCAGCTCCGCAAAAGCGCTGTCGTCTGCCGGGCGACCGTATGAGAGCGTTACTTCGGGGGCAGTGCATGCCCACTCGGTGTTGCCAGTAAGCACGAGCACGTCGGCTGCAACCAGCATACTGGAAGGAGACTACTTGTTGCCGTAGTAGAGGCTGGCCAAGAGCGAAGAAGATATGACTACCGCCTGACACACACGCAGTGATGGCAGGTGTGTTCTTTGTCTGTGTACTTCCAGCCTCTCCGCGCTTTGCTTTAGTGCTTGAGCGTTTGCTGTTTTCTTTCTTCTCCTTTTCATGATCCGGAAGCCGTTGAGGGCGAAGGAACTCTCTATTGCGAAAGGCCCCTCTCTCTCTGTGGAAGCGCAGGTGAGGGGAATATTCTGACGCACTCTACGTCACTCCTTCTAAGCACCGTCCCCCACCCTTTCGTTTCCACTATGCGCATGCGCTCTTTCGCGTCCTGGTGGCATGCAAGGCTTCCGAAGGTGGGGCGGGTGCTGTGGTTTCACCCACGTACCGCGTGGAAGGGAATCGCTCGGATCAAGGGGCTCGGGTCTGGTGAATCTGCCAAGGCACGGTTGCCTAGCGTTCCCCTAAGAGGTCAATTCCATGAGAGAAGTCATGGTTGAGCAAACTCGTTTTCCCATCTGCAGCCTCTGTTGTTTGCGCTCTCTCGAACGTAGGGGCTTTATCTGTGCGTGTGTGTGTGTGTGCCTGAACATACGTACCTTCTCCCTCCCTCTTTTCTGCTCCGTATACTGTATAAGAAGTGGCTTGAGCGATAGAGAGAGGGAGAGACATATCCGAGGATGATGTGCAGTCGTGCAAGTGATGTCACAACGGTGTGCACCAGGAGGAGAGGCGCGGCGCAGCCTTCACCGTCCACGATTATCTCCGATCAACCGAAAGTGTAGCGGCGTTTGCCGTCGTTGGCACATTCATGGCAGAAGTGTTTTTTATTCGTTGCTTCAAAGGGGAGTGGAGGAGGTCCCGTCCTTCCTCCTCCTATAGCCCCCGCCCCGAAACGCCATGCCCCCGAGTTGGTCAGACTTCGCTGTTTTCCACGGCTTGGGGGAGGGATGGCGCTGGCCGAGTGCTACGCAGATGCCACGTAGGAGACAGTAACGGTGCGGTGTTTGTGAAGGGGTGGTTGATACGGCTCTTCACTGACCACGTAGGTGCGAGTGGGGTGGTGGAGCACCGAAAACAACCTGGACGCGTTGTCCACGTGGAGGTGGTGCGATACCCTTTTCAGAAACAATCCGCACAGCCCCGACAGTCCCGTGGCGATGGCGCGCGCCTCTGCCGCGTCGGTGTGGGTGAGGCGTTGTAGCCACCAACTGCTGAGGATCACGTTTGCCTTCAAAGTTCGGTCGATGCACACCTCACACCCACCGTCTGGCGGCGCGTCGGTGCAGATATCGAAAAAGGCTCCGATTCCTGCGTGGCGTGAGACTTCCGTGGGGCATACCCCATGGCGATGCCCACCAAATTCGTAGCTGCTGCAACGCGCTTGGCGAGGGTGCCATCTCATTCAAAAATGCCACCGGACCCAGATTCAAGCAGGCCAACATCCGCCGCGCTTCTGTCAACGGCCAACAAGAAAACTCGATTGGAATTGCAAGGACGCCTTCTGCAAGCCAAAGTCGCACGAAAAGATGCACCACATCGTCGATCGCGAACCGTTCGAGCGGGAACGTCAGTGCTAGGTGCTCGTTTGCCTTGGCGGTGAGGGCGAAGGTGGTGTGTTCGGTGGTCAAACTGCACCCCTGCAAAGGTGTACGAGCCTGGCGGTGCTGTCTCAGTGTTGTATCATTGTTGTTCAAGGAAGCCTTGGCGCGTCGCGCGCGCCACTGAAAGGCGGCGAGAAAAGCTCCAGCCGCCTCACGCTGGCCGCTCCACCCCAATTTGTCGATCCAAGCAGTCGCCTCCACAGCCGGTTCCACCCATGCATCCGCGCAAAAATTGCGATGGCCTCCAAGAGTGGAAGCGAGGATATCCATGATCTCAGGACTCAGTCACAAACTCATCGGTAGGGTGCGCACCTGCCAAGCGTGGCCGTACAAGTTAGCGGAACGGGGGCGGTTGCGATAACGATGGGCCAGGTGTGAGTGTGGAGAAGAAGAAGCCACATCACGCGCTGCACTCCACAGTGCAAGGGCAACGCCCTATGAAGTGTCCGGAGGGGGCTGCGTGGGCCCCATGGCCTTTCGCTGCCACCTAGTCATTCAGAGCGAGCGGTCAGAGAATGAAGCGCAGCTGATTACATGTCTGTTCCCCTTCGACAACTCAGAAAACCGAGCAGAGGTTCACGTGGGAGACATCGCTCGCAGGTTCCACGCCATCGCAGCGGAGTCGCTTTTCTGCCCAGACTCCATCAAATACTTCGTGTCGTGCACATCTTTTCCGATGCGGCGGAATGGGGCGGCCGGACTCCAGTATGTTCTCGGGAGCCTTGAACACCGCCCACGTTTTGTGCTGTTATAGCAGTGCTTCCAGGCTCTCAGTCCCGATGAGGCACGCTACTCTGTGGACGTCCTGCAGGTAGCAGGGCTCACAAAGGTTAAATTCACGGTGCTCGTTGCGTGTCACGCCAGCACCCCGACAAGGTACAACAGGGGAGGCCTGCTCCCACCTGCGCCGCGACGTGCGTACGTCTGAAGCGCGGCGGAGGGATGACCCGCTCACTTGAAGAGATTCAGCAGCTGACTGGCGCGTCTCACCTTGATTGTCGGCGCACCAGCGAGGTTGTTTACAAATAGCGCTGCCGCCAGACCCGTCATAAGGGGAGATCGCGCTTTCGATTTGCGGTGGTGATAACGACTCCAAAGCGACTCGTACTGCTTCGAAGTCCAGCGCATCCCCAGACCCCGGCGCACCGAGTCGGCGAGGGGTGTGCCTTGACTTCCTGTGCTGTCTTCTGCGCGGTCACTGGCGGTGTCTCGTGCTGCAACTTCAGCGTTGCCAAGCGGAGGTCGTCGTGATTCCCGGCGTCCGATACGACCCCTCGCGCGTTGGAGGCGGTTTCGGTGACTGCCACCTGCGCCTGAGCCAGCGCCCCCGCCAGCCCTGATATACTGCCATTCAGGGCGGCGGTGGCGTCGGCTGCCTCCTGGTGCTGGTTGCCAAGGTCGGCAACCAGGGAATTGAGGCCGGCGGACATCTGCTGCCGCTACGTCATGTCCTTAACGCATAGGCGCAAGAGCGGTGTCTCTGTCGGCAAGGCCTGGTTCCGCGGCTAAACGAGAACAGTGTCCATGAGGCGGGTGAGCAAGTGCGTCACACGGGCGTAACCGGACATGGGTAGCACGTCCAGGAGCAGGCCTCGGGCGAGCGCATCTCCGAAATGATAATCGCCGAGGGGGCGATGCGGCCAGCGTGGGGCTCCTCCTTGGTGACGCCCATCACTCCAAACCGCTGGTCACTCTCATTCGTGGCGAAAACTCTCGTCCTGGCTCGGGCGTACTATACCCTACTTGATTGCCAGTGGAGCCGGCGCACCTTTGGCGCCGTTGGCGAAGCCCCATGCCGAAAACGCATCAAGAAAGAGCCATCGATAGTGTTTGCATATTCGCGTGCGTATGCGGATCGCGAAGGCTGTGTAAAAGCGCGCAGAGATGTGGAATTCATTTTTTGTGTGCGTCACTGAGGGAGAGCCTGTGACAGAAAAAGGCGAGAGATCCAACTGGCGGGAGATGAGGGGGGAATATGGATGGAGAGGCATTCAACATCGGCAATGAGTTATACACTCAAAGAGAAACGAGGAACATCAAAAAGAATAAACTAATAAAATACATGTGAACTGCACCTCAAATATACATATATAGATATAGATATAGATATTGAAAGCGGCAATAGCCGAGCCACAGGATAGGGAAAGCGAGAAGAGCAGCAGAGGAGAGAAACAGAAAACAGTCGCAACAGTCAAAAACAGAAATAAAGGAGCGTATCAGGGGCCATAGTATAACTTGGAAAAAAAGGGGGATAGAAAAAAAAGGAGAGGAAGAAACTAGACGAACGTATCGATAAAGCACACTCGACATATCCGCAAGCTGTGCAACGGTGAACACACAAGTGAACCAGAGTGAACAATCAGAGGCAAAGGATATAAAATGTGAAAGAAAAAAGACAGCGCTCAAAGTGCAGATGTGTGTGGAAAGAAAGAAGGAAGAGCAGGGGGTGGGCAAAATGAGAGGAAGGCAGTCAAGCGGCGAGAGAGAAACAGATCACAATATACTCCTACTGAGAATTGCAAGAGTAGCTAGAAGAATCCATACGCGAGTCGTGTATTTTCGCCTGTGTGTGTGTGTATGTGTGCCCAGAAGAGAAAGGTGGAAAAAAGAGGGATAGTCGTCATACACTTCTCCACATACCAGCTGGTGATGGACGTTGTATGTACTACTCACGCTCATTCCAGTTACGGAAAGGAGCAAGCGCATTTGAGAGGTAAAAAGGCGAGTTACTCATCTTGCGCCGCGAATCGACCAATGCCATAAGTGCAGCCATAGGAAGGGGCTAATTGACCAATAAAATACTGTGTGTTTGTTGCTTCGTCAGGTTTCTTTTTCTTATTGGCAGTGCTTGTCACGCAAAGACTATACAACTACAGAAAGAGAGAAAAGGGAAAAGGAGATGGGGATAGGGGAGCTAGCAAAACAGAATCATGTCGCCACCGCTACAAACGCGCTGTGCAACTCTAGGCAAAAGTGAAAAGCAGGATTCCGGCTATCTCCTCCCGATTGCATAACGTATGCAAGTACAAACTACTGGGGGACGAAATCGTAGTAGTCTTTTCGTCATTTTGCTCGTCTCGCTGTAGTCCGCCTTGCTGAACCCAACTGTTTCGCTCGACAAACGTGAGCTGGGAAAACGCCCTAATCGAACCAGCGCCGGCCACCAGACATGTTCGGCACCGTCCAGCCGTCTTGGTATTGCCACAAGTGATGCGGTGTGCCACCAGCATTACCAAAGAAGAAGTGATGCGGTGCTCCCGGCGGCACCTCCTTCATAAATGGGTGTGGAAGTCCGAACAGCATATCATACGCTACGCAGAAGATGAAGAAGGCCACAGACGAGCGGTAGAAGAGCCACTCAAACGGGATCTGAAATGGCCAGCCGAGGGCATGCTTGGTTACATAAAATCCGCCTGCGGTCGGTGCCAAGCTAATCTGCTTCTGATGCTCTCGGTACGGAAACGTACGTCTCGGCACTCCATACGGGTACAGCTCCTTCACGCTGAAGCCGCTCCGCCTCGTCAGCGTCGAGCGAAGCATGCCGGGGCGAACGTAATATACTTGAGATGAACAAAAGTGACTACTGGGTTAGGAAGAGCAGCATAACCCTATGAGGTATTCTAAGTATTGTGTGATAGGGTCCGTGTGGTTTGTTTTTGCGTGTAAACGATATAATGAGGCGTATAGAAAGGGGCAAGGACAGAGAAAGAATGTATAACAAGAGAAATGCCCACTAGGAAACAGAGTGTGCAGTCATACCTCATTGCCAGTTATTCCATGACCGGCACGCGTATGCTTCGTCGTCTGACAAGATGCAAGTACCGCGTACCCAACGATAGACCCAAGCCCGCTCGGCTCATCGTAGGCTACTCAAAAGTGCGTGTGTTTTGCCGTAGCGTACCCTGTCTTGACCTAGGTTATAACACTAATAACCTGAATCATCGGCGTCCGCCCCGCTTCGCGTGTGCAAGGGTGCTGCCGCACCGCCAGGCTTCTCTTTCGCATCAAAGCAAAAACCATGGGGCACCACTAGGGGCAGCATCGGAGAAAAATTAAACGCTCAGCGCGTGTAGCGCGTGCCAAAGAACAAAACGATATGTTACACCTGTACATGTGCGTAGGCAAAGGGCGCGTGCACGACATCATGTCGAAGACCTCGCCATGTCTTTCAACTTTTGCAGCTCCTCTAACCGAATGGTCAGTACGCTGTTGAAGGCATCGCTATGTTTGAGCGGCGGCGTGTCCCCATCCTCGACGAGGTCCTGTCTCTTCACCACGATATCCTGAGCAAGAGTCAGATACTCCTCTGCCTTGTTGATGCTCTTGCTCAAAAGTGCGCAAATGCCGATGTTCAACACCACGGTCGGATCTGCCGTGAGCTTCTCTGCCTCTGGGCTGCGGTCTAGCAGCAAAGTGAAATCACTATCAGCCAGCTTCAGCAACTTTGCTACCGTTTGCGCCTCCTCCTCCTGCTCCATTTCCTGGCGCACCTCGGTCTTTACCGCCTCGCGAGTTGCGCCGCCAGGAACTCGACTGTTGGCCAAGGAAGTCGCTTCTACCATGTGCTTGATTGAGTTGTCATGCCATGCCTTCGCCGTCCCGGCAACTGCATCCGGTACATCGCTGTCAGAACACCCTTCCTCCTCCCGCCGCAGAAGTAACCTCTCCGCCATGCGCAACGCTGCACACCCGCGGCGAAACCTCGCGTAGGCATACCTTTCACTACTGTCGAGCGCCTTTCCGTACCACTCGATCGCCTTCTCCAGGTGGCCTTGGACCTCGTATACCTTTCCCAGATTTGCCATGGCGTAGTAATTGGCCTCGTTGAGGCGGACTGCAGTGCTAAAGTCACGCACGCAGGACTCAAAATCAACGGAGCGCAAGCGCAAGCCTGGTATGCTTCTCTGCAGAACGCAAAGGCCCCGCATGTTGTACGCATGGTCGTTTTCCGGATCGAGCGAAACAATGCTGGTATTGTCTTCGATGGCGTGCACATAATCATGCAAGGTCTGGTAACAGTTTCCGCGCCATTCGAGAACCTGCACGTTTGTCGGCTCTATGTCTAGCGCGTGAGAGTAGCTCTCAATCGCTTCCCTGTACATTCCCTGCATTCGGTTCCACTGCCCGAGCATGAAGAACGCGAGCGAGCTTGCGTCGTATGCCTCAAAGGCAGCATCCAGCGCCGTCTTGGCCTTGGTGAAGTTCGGCTCCGCACTACGACCTGTCGGCTCTAGATATCCTCGCGCCTCAGCGCACTTTTCTTGGCACTCCCTCATCCGCGCCTCCAGCAGCAGCCTCTCTTTTTTGGCTTTTGCCTTCTGAGCCTTTGCCGAGGACTTGGACTGGCCTTTCGGAGGCATGGCGATGTACTGTCAGACTGTACGAAAGAACTACTAGATCCGCGGACCGCCGGAAAACGAAAAAATCCTTCGACTTCAGCGAAAACGCTTCGGTGATGCAGGTGAGTTCATACACAAGACAACAGCCGTTCCCGACTCGCGCCTCAAGCGCAAATGATGTACGAAACAGAAGAAGGGGAGGCAAGTAGTTGAGAAGTGGGCTGATGAGGTAAGAAAAGCATATGTAACAAACCCTCTCCCCTCAACTTCGCGCTACCACAGCGAGTAAATTGGATGAGCTCACACTCCTGGGCCCACTGAAACCGCGAGAACAGCTTACTGGAAGTTACTTTAAGGGGGTGAAGCTATCCAGGCAATCACACGGTGATTGCCACGACGCGTAGCAGCGTCGTCTTATTTGTGCTTGCTGCCTTAAATGATTTGTTTCGCTTTCTGGAAAAGGGTTACTTAATATTGTAGGTTTTAATAAATGGGAAAAAACTGGTGATGATGGTGTGAATAGTGAGGACGCACGGCATAATTCGGCGGAGAGAGTTAAACAGCGCGTGCCAGTGTTTTGTATTCATTTGCGAGTTGAGAGCCTACAGTCGCAGGACTCAGCATCTCCGCACGCTTATTCCTCAAGTAACGCTTAAGGCGTTTCGTGTCTTCACTCCAGCTTTAAAAAAAGCAATTAACAATCAGAGCATACCTCACAGACTTCCGTAACGAGAACAAAGAAAAAAAGAGACAACCGGTCACAAAAGAAAAGGGGAAAAAGTGGAAAGCTGAAAATAAAAAGATCTACCGTACGGCATAAGATTTCGTGGTAGGTATTCTAAAGGACAAGAAAAATAACAGAGCGAGTCGTCTTGCGTAACATAATTCCCGCCGCTGAACTTTGGTCCTCGGCGCTGAACGAACAAAAAGCAAACAGAAACGAAAAAGCTAAAGCAGCGACTCCTCCAAGCGAATGGCGTTTAAAACCTCAGTCAGTATCCGACTTGCGTGCAGGCGAGGATGGCGTCAGCTCGTTGCTCTCTTTCTTGAAGGCAAATGTTCGCCGCGCGCATAGGTACTCCTTCTCATCCGTGGATGGAACTTTAGTCCAGCTGGCATCCTTCTCAATCAGCTCGCGAAACGTCAAGTAAGCCTCGGACACTGCGTGAAGCCCATATTCCGAGGCCACCGCTATCAAGAAATCAATGGGTATGACGTTCACATCACGCATTGGTCCGTTGTTGGTGGTGAACTGAAACGTGTGGCCAATGCGCGGAACAGAGTCAACGGACCATCCTGCCTTCATGATGCTGTTCGCGTACGTCTTGCCCTTGGCGAAAAGAACACTAGCGTCGATAAACATACCGAGAAATGTGCCACCAGGAACCAGGGCATTTGCAATGCTGCCCAAAAAATGACGCGCCTTTTCCTCGCTGCCAAACGCATGGTGAAGCCCAGCGAAACAACTGATGAGGTGAAACTGTCGAGGGTGCATTTTCACAATGGTGCTCATCCAAAAGTCTTCGGAAAACACATCGCCACAGATGACGTCGTAGCGTGCCTCGGGTGGCATTTCCTTCGAGTCGCAAATGAGGCTCGTTATTGCATCAACCACGCTGCGCTTCAGATCGATGCCCACATAGCGCGAGGTCTTGTTGCGCATCCACTTTCGCGCAACAGACCCACCGCAGCACAGATCCAAAATATCGTTTGAGGGCGTCTTCGGATTCATCAGATCGATCAAGAGAGAAACACATCGAGTGGTCACCTGCTGTGTAAAAGTCGCGTTTGGGGGTGGTGGCACGTGGTAGCCAATTTCAGCGTCCGTGTTGAAGGTCGAAAACGACCTCCAACACTCTTCGCAGTAAAAAAAGTTGCTGGTGCCGTCCAGCATGCCTAGCACAAAAGTGCGTCCGCAGTACACGCAATCACCGTGCCCCGTTTCGATCCAGCAGTTCTTACACCAGTACGCATTGTGCCTGTTGTTCCGTCTGCCCACGTCGTTCACCTTGTGGCACCGCTCGCACTGATAAGAAGGTGCCTTCAAAAGCCACAGCATTTCCTCCTGCGTCACACCGGGGCTATGAACAAGCTCATCAACATGATCGAATGAGTCTGCCTCGTACTTTTCAGCGATGTCGAAGTCCTGCAAAACATCCCACCAGTGAGCACCATCATCGGCACGGCGAAGTAAACATTCCACAATGGAGCCCACACCCAGTGTAGGGTACGCCTCCCTCTGATAATCTGCGAATTCGCCTTCGTAGGGTATGATTATTCTGCTGTGAACATTGTTGGAAGAGACCCCAAGGTAAGCACGGTCAAAACCTTCATTCATTTCGTTCGCGACTACGATATTTTCGACCACAAACCGAACAGTGAGTGATGTTGGAGGCACCCAGACGAATGTGGGAAATACTGAATTATCATCTGGCTGGATTGATGGAGTGAAGACGAGCCCCATGTTACTGTGATCGAAAACCGGAGTATCCACGAGTTTCTTGGAGGAATCTAACGGAAGGCACTCTGCTTTAAGGATAACAATGTGGGCGGGGTCGGCATGCGGCCATGTGCTTTCATCCTCAATTCCAAGATTGCTCAGCATACGCATGCGCTCGGCAAACGGGATGCCTTTGGTTTCCTTGCCTTTGAAAAGCAAGATGTCGTCTATGATAATTCGATAATCCAGGCTGCTCCGGTACGAGGAAGAAAGTGTGCCCTTGAACACACAACTAATCACTGGATCTACGGTGCCGCCAAAACAGAGGGGAAGCCCAAAGACGCTGTTATGATCAACGTCATAACCAAAAATGTTGCCCTTTGAATCCGTTCCAAGAACGATAGGCGTTCCCACAGCTTTTCGGTGAACCGTGTATATACCTCGCGCGAAACTGTCTGCAGCGTCCGCAAATGACATGCGCGTCAACATCTCGACTGGGGAAAGGTGTTTTCGAGCACGCTGCCATAATTCCATTGCGCTAACGGCTGGCTCCCAAGTCCAGCACGGCAAAACTGTTTTCACATGCGAAGGAACACCCCCGTAATATGTGCTTTTCGTGTCAAGAGATAAATTAGCCACCAGCATTGCATCCAGGTTGCTGCACACATAAAACGGTGCGCTTTTGTTGCGACTTACCAGCTCCTTCGTCGGAGAATCAAGAGCTGTGGTAGAAAATGACACTCCAATGATGCTGGCGCTACAATCATCGCACAAAAGTCCAATAAACCAAACTATATCCCAAATGGGAATTGAGACCGGGTTCTCAGTTGGTGTCGGGTCAATGTGTAGGTGCAAAATGTGAATTCTGTCCCACTTAACATCTCTGTTGAGTACCTCCAAAAATTGGGTTTCGATGTTGCGTATCGCTTTCCACGCCTCAAGAAAATTGTCTGCTCGGTACGTCATTTCCAGCGAAAAATCGGCATTCCGATCCTTGATTGCACTACGCTTCGCCTCGTCCCCGACAGTTATCATGACGCCTAGCTGCAAATGAGGACTGCAGAGGTACGGCACCACCGATTTCATGTGCACAATCCGCGCAACGGGAACAGGAAACTCAGACATAGTGTCCATGATCACTAGCTCTAGCGATTCAGGCAAAGCGCACGCTGCGAAAAAATAGTGCCTGTATGTCCCATTCGTCTGATTTCCGCTCATGCCAACCACTGATCGACTGTAGCCAACGGCTGACACGCTAGGGTTTTCCGATACGGCGGCAAAAAACGCCTCCCAGGCGCTTGCCAGAAAAATAGAGACATCAACGTTGAATTCTGTCGGCAAATCTAGGTGCACAAGAAGACCTCGAGAATCATTCAAATGTTTGACGGCGGCAAGATCTGTGTATAACGTCAAGATAGACCGCGAAAGTAAAAACCCTGATGATGCATGCTCTTCGTCGCCGCTTGACGGGATATTGTTCGACATGATAAACTGCCCGTTGATAAAGTACTGCAGTGAGTCGTCGTCCAATCCGCCACGGTCGGCGTAGAGATACCTAAGAGACAAAAGCGATGAAATACTGTTCAAATAGCTATCCTCGTGAAGGGCGCTCATTTTTCTCTCTACCGGAACGCTCAGACAGTACCGGTACCACCCGATTGTATGGAAGCTCGGTGGTGCGCCCTCAATCACCCCCGGAGGAATGAACGCTTTCGCATTGGCGTTTAGCATGTTGGTTTCTTTAACAGGAGACAAAGTGCAATACTGTCGATTACACTTATCAAATTGTCAGCATGTGATTTCAATAAGGTAGAAGATATTGATTTAAAGGTGAGAGATATGGGATCATATTTTAAGGAACGGCAGCGCACCAGGTACAAAGCCGTATATTTTTTTTTTTTTTGCGATGTTAGGACAAGCAGTAGAGTGGGGTTGCGATGAAGTAACACCGCCATTGACTCACAACCAACGGTGTCGTACAGAAAAAGAGCATGAAATGCTTTACAGTGACGCAGCTGTTTTCGCAGCAAAAGCTACGTACAGATATGGGAACTTCTAGTTCATAAGTGGTGCATAGGGGTGAAACAACCGTTTTTTTTTTTTGTCGTCATTGTTTAGTCTCCACATCGATTACTTCAGCGCCGAAACTCATCCGAGCCTATCATTGAAAAGGGAAATAGCCGTAACTCAACCAATTCTGGTTTCACTCCTAGTTAAGCTCAGAGAATAACCCTTCTTTTTCATAAGGCACAAAGACAAGCAGTAAGACAACAAGCGCATACTCCTTCCAAGCACTTCTCATGATCGTTGACTTTGCGCACAGGGTTCTCAGATTCGTTCTTTTTGGTTGCTGACTATTTCGCCACGCCCCCACCTCCTTCCACGCACTGGTAAGCTGTCAAACCGCATCCCCCACCCCATGTTCAGCCTCATCATCCGTTACAGTGTCTTGCAAACAATGCGAGCTCACTCGGAAAAAGAGCTCGCAGTTCTGCGTCAAAAAAAAAAAAAACAAGATACATCACCACTGTTGAGATGAACGAACAACTCTGCAAGCATTCGGCCTGCAGGGGTCAAGGGGAAAAAAAAGACGCCAACAGCGCGCCCGCAGCAACACCAGCTGCGCATAAAAGAAAGCTGTTTGCCTATAAAGACCTCTCGCACTCTCCATTCCATCCTTGACACGGTCGCATGGTGCCAAAAATCCGTTGGCTCGTTAGAAAATGTCCCGGTTCGATTGTGGCGGCGCCGCCCATCCGCCCCCCTGAACACGGCCCACCCACCCCGCCGCGCTCGCTCCGGCGCAGCGCAGGCCCCATGCCGGCGGGCGGCGGGGAC
>NC_009303.2:33194-66568 GCF_000002845.2 Leishmania braziliensis MHOM/BR/75/M2904 | reverse complement strand
TTTTTTTTGGCTGTTTTTCCCTTCTTTTTTGTTGCTGTTGATCCTGGCGGGCTGTGGCGTGGCGGGCCATAAGGTGGTGCCAAATCAGAAAGGGGGTGGGGCGAAACGCGGGGGCGCAAAACCCCCCGCAGAACAGGCCACCAAGTGTTTCCATGGCGGGGAACGCCCCCGAAATAGCGCCGCCCGAGAAGTGAACGGAAACTTCCAAAAGTGGTCCCCCTGCCCTTTTCAGACCTAAATCCCTTTGGCGATAATTTTTCGAAAGAGTGGTGGGCGCTTTGGATCTTCAAAGGAAAAAACCAAGGGGCTTGTTGACGTAAAAAGAAGAGGGAAAGAGAAAAAAACCGCCAAACAGTCTTTCGGGAAAACGCAGCGCAGGCGAAGATCTGGCTTCTCTAGGGGATGTCCAAAAAGACAAGGAAACCGTCAACGAGAGAGAACGGGATTCAATTGGCGGCGTGTAAAACCACAAAGGCTATCGAATGGCACTTGACCTTATAGTGGGCGGGGGTTAATTTTGTCTGGGCAAAAGAACTGGAAGTGGGGTGGGGGTGGTTGGTGGGATGTGGTGTTGGATTTGGGAAATTTACCGGCTGGGTGCCATAATTTTCCCGATGTGGAGATTATGGTCCCAGGTCGGAAAATATGTAATTCATCTGTTTTCTTATGAATTCTTACTTTTCTATTGTCCCTTAATTTTTTCTCCGATCTTAAAATGAAAAGTAATCACACCAAGTGGAGTTGATGCGGCCCGCGACGCAAAAACACCCACCTACCCAACCCTAGACACGAATCTCTCGGATGTCCGAGGCGAACCGGAAGGCCACAGAACGGCGAACCGGTTTCCCTCCGCGGATGCGGGGTGTGTACTCCGGGAACCGTGGGAGGGTGTGGGTGCCGACCGTGGCGTGGACGAACCGCATGTCGAGCCTACCAACGCAGGAGGCGAGTTGAAATTTTGCGGGTTGAGATTTCTCTTAAAATAAGCTGTATTTCGTTCAGGTAATATTTTTTCAAGTTGAAGATTTTTTCGTTTTAACAAAATTTTAAAACGTTTTTCCTTTTTAACAAATTTTCTCTTAACCCGTGAGCGTTGTTTCCTTTCCGCACATCTCTCTGATGGCAGGCGCCTGGCGCTAAGCTGTTTCTCCCTTCCCTAAAAATGGACCTTAGCGGTCTTCACCTGGGGACTCGTCCCCGAAGGCGCACGAGATGCACCGTTTTCAAGTCGGGTCTCGGCCCTGGTTTCCGCTGGTTTCGGACCCAGCGTCGCCCCGAGACCCGGTGTTGGTGAGGTAAAAATTTGAACCGCCACTGGTCAGGTGCGGGAACGGGTTGGGGCAGCACAGACCCTCGCGGACGACACGATTGAAAGCTAGTGGGCGCGCCCATCATCCACCCAGTTCCCCTTTCTTTTCAGCCCACCCTGTTTTTCTACTTTTGTGCGTTTGTAGTTTTGACTTTGTAGTTTCCTCTGCGGCATGGGTTCCCGGTTGTTCCCAGCGATACCTTCGGGTTCTGTAGCTTCCGTTTTTGTAGATTTGGCGACCGCAGCGCCGCCTGGATTCGTGTACGTGCGTCCCTGCGTGCCCCGCTGGTGCTGGCGCTTGTAGTTTGATTGTTTTTTCGGCGGCTGACCGACTCGTTTCCTTTCTTCTGGCGACTCCCCGCATGTCCGTTTGGCATGCCGCCCTCTGACCGTAATGAAAGGGCACCCGGTGGGGAGGCTTCCCCGGTACCGGTGCCAAGCCATAAGAAAAAGCACACAAACGAAGTCCAAGACGACTTGATGTGCACCTCACGCGACTGAACGCGGTAGAGGAGGCCGGTGCCATAATCATGACGCGGCGCCGCGGTCGTGGTTGCCTGCCTGCCTTGCCGCTTCCCAATGGGGTCGCGAAGACCCTCTCCATACCCATCTGCCTTCCACAAATCTTTCTCACTTCTCGCCCTTTATTTGTCTTCAAGAAATCAATATCTTCGCGAGCACCCTATCACACAGGACGGTGGCATTGGGCGAGGGGGGTGGAACAGGACACCAAAAGAAAGCACGGAGAGAAAGGGAGATAACCAAACAACAACCATACTAACATGAAGGAAAGCTGGCGAGAAGGATAAAATGGGCCGAGGCGCATTTCGCAGTGGCCACCGCTTTCGAACCAAAGGAGCTGCACCGCTTCCCTCGTGACGGAAAGGAAACGCTGCTGAGAGACATCTTTGGTGACAATGCGGCGAGGCGCACAGAAGCCCCAATGTATTTTCGGACAAGTTCGGCCCAAAAGAAAAAATTTGCGGCGGCGCGTCGCGCAAGGAACAGTGACAGCAAGGGACCGAGGGGGAACAAATGAGAAGGTGGACGCCAACAAACGCAGAGATGAGGCACCTTTTCGAGAGGTGTGTGGAAAATGCGCGTGGCGTTGGCGAAACTGGGCTGTTGGGCTGGGTGCCTGTCGGTCTTTTCGGGTATCTTCAGTTGAAAACTCGCCTTGGAGCTCCTTAATCTGTTTTGTCTCCACCGCGTTGCGGCTTTGGGGCTCCGTTTTGGGGGTTCCTTGGCGTGGTGTCGGGAGCCGCGCCTTTTCGTGTCAGGGGGTCTGGTCGGTGCGTTTCTGCTGGCGTGCCTGCGGCGTCATGGGCGTGCTTCGTGGATGCACCCGGCGTTTCGCCCGGGGGGGGGCGCCGCTCCTTGCTCAGGGGGGCGGCGTTTCGGTGGGCTGGCCGGCGCGAAGCTGTGGTGCGGTCCCGTGGCCGAAAGGCCACCACTCAGCAGACCCCGAGGCAGGCCGAGCGTTGGCAGCCAAAGGCGCGCCACATGACGCACTGGACACGGCAGAAGAGAAGGCATGGATGGGGGAAAAGGCCCGCAAGATTTTGCACCACCTGTAAAAGCGACCGGGCCCGAAAAACAGGCTTTGGAAAAAGTGGACGAGTAGGGGATCGAACCCTAGGCCTTCCGTATGCGAAACGGACGCTCTACCACTGAGCTACACGCCCGGTGTGGTCATCAAACGCTCTGTCGCCTTTGCGAATGGGACAACTCGGAGGTGGTTTTGTGGACTCCGGAAGGTGAGATGGTCGAGTGGTCTAAGACGTTGGATTAAGGTTCCAATCCTTTCGAGGGCGTGGGTTCAAACCCCACTCTCATCACTTTTTTCCCGCGGCTCGGATGCGTCCGCTGCGGCGATCCCAGGCCACTTCGAGTACGACCATACTTGAGTGAAAACACCATATCCCGTCCGATTTGTGAAGTTAAGCACTCACAGGCTCAGTTAGTACTGAGGTCAGTGATGACTCGGGAACCCTGAGTGCCGTACTCCTTTTTTCGTGCTCGCCATCCCGTCTTCCTCTCTGGCGGTGGGAGGGGGAGGGGGGGGACGGAGAAGCGGCCCTTTTGAGGCGTCTCGCGAAGTGTCGCTGTTTAAATGGCGGTGCGGGGAAGGGGGTTGGTAGGGCCTTTTGTGGGCAGAGGTGGTGGAAATGGTGCCGTGGGGGCTGGCTTGTTAACGCCAGTGACGGCGAAAGTCTCACGCTGGGCGAAAAGGGTCTGTGACGGAAAAGGCGGTCTTTTTTTCGGGCTTTAATTCTCGCGCTGACGAGCGCGGGCGTGTCGTCCATCAGCGCAGGTCTGTGGTGATGCAGGGGGTTAGTTTTTTGGGCGTCTCGGTGACGGAACGGGGAAAAACGTAGCGGCAGCATGTGGTCCCCCTCCACCTGCGCGTGCCCGGTTGCCGGAAAGACGCACGGCCATGTATGTGGTGACGCGCGGCGTCTAGAAGATGGGAATCACTTCCATGAGTTTGTCTAGCGCACCTTGACATCCAGCAGGAGCTAATGAGGATCGTGTGGACGACGGCAGCAGCGCGCTCACCTTCGCCGCCGTGGGTCCAAGAACCGTGTGCATCTCGTCTAGTGCATCTGTGAAGGCGGTCAGCAGCTGTGGGGACCCGGAGTCGAACGCAGCTACCGTTCGCATGACGCGCTCTTCAGCTGCGTACAGGCACTCGCGGTAGCGAGCGTTCCACGATACATTGTCCGCCACGCCGTACGGAATCATCACGAAAAACAAGAAGCGCAGCAGCAACGCGAGTCCTTCGCACGAGATGACGCGCGCCACGAGCACCGCTACGTTCTTGTGCGCACACACCGCTGGATGCGTCAAGAGCACCTCCGCAAGGCACACGGTCAGCTCTCCAACGACGGCATCTACAGCGTCGTAGAGACCCCATGGCAAGGCGGTGAAAACCTCGTCGCGGTGCGACACATCCAATAGTCCCTCATCCATGGCGGCGTGGATGGACCACAGAAAAACACCCTGAAGGACCTCCGTGTTTGTGCTGAGGGCTGTGAGCTCACGCGACGTCGTCAGCAGCCCCATCTGAGCCTGGCAGTCTCGCAGCAGCTGTGTGATAATGTACGGGACGACGGGGGTGTGGCCCAAGAGCATCCCCTGCACATACCGGGTGTACTGCAGTGACGAGCTGCGGCTTTCCTTGCGCACACTCAGCAAGTCTTTCACGACAGTCGACAGCAGGGACATTCGAACCTCGGCAGCGTCTGACTCCGCTGCCGGAGATGCGACCTTCTCCAGGTACACATGCGTGGACATCTCTACGAGCCCGGCAAGAACGGCGTGCAGCTGCGTTGCTGTGTCCCTCGCTGTGTCGCTACCTGTGGGGCTCTCCTCCACCTCCAGCAACAAAACCGCTTTCACCAGTCGTACATACGCGACGAAGAGAGAGGCGTAGTTGAGGGTGTTGCTGGAGAGGGACGAGACGGGCAGCGGGGCTGGGACATCCGCTTCTCCGTGCGGCACGGACTTCGCCACTGTCTGCAAAGCCAGCTCCCTGCACACACCTGGCGGCACCACGCCGGCATCTAGCACGCCGAGCACAACATGCAGCGCCATGTAAGCGAGCTCCGGCTTCTTGGTGGCGTCCCGAGGCTGTCCCATGACGGATACAACAGACGACAGCAACGACGTCCACGACTCGGTGGTGAGGGAACGGGCGCACGGGTGCTCCACGAGGGCGACAACAAAGCTCAGCATCTGGCAAAGCAGGGCCGCTGTCGTCGTTGGTGACAGCGCCAATGTCGATGTGTTCGTCCCCCGGGTAGACGGTTTTCTTTGTGTATCGGCGTTGCCGGACTGCGTCTGCGCCGCCTCCAGTCCGGTTATCCACGTGCACACGTTGTCCAGGAGTGTGTGGTTGGCTAACTCCTGCCACTGACGCCACTGTGCTTCCACTGCCGCTTCCTCAGCGCTGGCGACAAAGTATCGCAAGAGGGGCGCGAGGAGTGCTGCAGCCGTGGTGCGGATGGCCAACTCCACCTGGGCGAACCCTTCAGACCACGGCTCTGGGTAGTGTAGAAGACGCGTTAGGTCCAGTAGAACGCTCTGCAAGACCGCGTCTGACACCCGCGTGGTAGGCGCGTCACTGCCTCGGGGTTGAAAAGCGCGCACCACAATCAGAAGGAGTGGCGCATCTGGGGTAGGGAAATCGCTCAGCGCTGTCAAGGACGGCACTAGGCGGAGGAGGGCCTCAAGGTCAGCAGCTGACATTCGCACCTGCGAAGAGGCGAAAGCGTCGCGGTAGAGGGCGTCAAGGTCTGTAACCATGGCCCGCTGAAGGGGGACGCGGTGATGGTGGCTGAGCTTTGCCCTAGTGCTTCCTGGTGTGTCTGGTGTTTCGGGTGCGTACGAGTCGTAGGTGCTGCCGAACTGCTTTCGCAGCTGCTGGAGACGCTGCTGGAGCTGCGAGTCAGCCGCCGGAGCCGCCATGACTATTTTTTCCTCCTTTTGCTTAGAGAAGAGAGGAGGGGGTCTGAAGAAGGGGGGAGAGTGGTGGTTCAGCGGAGCACACGTCGAGGGTGTGGGTGGGGCCGCGTCAGGAATAGCGGGAGGAGGAGGAGGAGAGGAGGGGAGAGAGGGAGGTGAGGCAGGAGCCACAGCAGTCCCGTCCTGCTGCAGCGTGCAAAAGAGAGACGAGACACAGGAAAAAGGAAGTGCACGAGAGTTGCAGGAAACGAAAACATAAGCGAAAGGGCGAGCAGGAACACTCCAAGTCGATGAACAACAGAGGCGGAGGGAAGGGAAGAGTGCAGACGTGGAAGGAAGGGGAGGAATGAAGTGTTCGCCTGTAGTATCCAACGTCATTATCGCACCCACATCGCACGTGCGGAGACACACACACACACACACTCACCCACGCATTGCTTCGCTGTATGCAGAGAAAGTCACCTTTTCTGGTCTTCATGAACCACCTCGGTGGTGAGACAAGAGGGATAAGCGGCTCGAAGAAGCATGAACGCAATTAGTTTGCCGTCGCATTAGACATGTGACCCACAAATACACACCCACGCATGTGATGATGTGCTCACTCCTTACATGGAGAGGTATCTTAGTTCGGTTAAGCCAAACAGAACACACGTAAAGGCACAGGAGTGCCATGACACGCGAAGCACTTCACCGCCACTTCTGCTATATTGGTGTTACTCCGGCTGGGATAGCTGCGCAATCTGAACCACAAATTTGCCAAAGAAGTTCTGCGCCAAGTCGTTGCGCACCAGTGAGTTTGCGGAGAGACACTGCCGCACCGCCGACAGCACTGTCGGCTCCGCTTGCATCAGCCTCTGCAACACAATCGAACCGCACTGGTGGGTGGCAAGGGCGGTAAGGTTGGGCATAATCGTCTTCTCCAAGCACGTCTGCTTGCCACGGGCATCCATTCTGGCAAGCAGTGCACAGAGCAGGTGCTGCGTGCCTCGCTCCTGGGCTAACGAGAGAAACTGGCGCGACACGCTCTCGCGCACATCACGGCTGGCTTCGATCATCTTCTCTACAATGAAGCGGCCGTTCACGTGTGTCGACAGGGACAGGACGTGCGGTTTCAGCGCGTTGCACAGAAGTGTGTGGGTTGTGGGGTCCACCAGCTCGAACAAAGCGAACACCACATGTGACGCGTACGGACTGCGACACATGGACAACAGATCCTCACCTCTGGTCAGCTTCTGCGCCAGCAACGACGCTCCCGATTGGCCAAGCGCAGTGAGGTAGGCCGTCACGACCAAGTTGCCAGCCTCCGTGTAGACCAGATTCGACAGGTCCTGCTCCACCACGCCCTGGAGAAGGATGCCCACCTTGGAGGTCTTGCAGGAGGTGAGAGGCATGAGGCGACGCACCACGAGGCTCCCGTGCTTGTGATGCAGAAGGTCGGTGATATTGTGCCGTGTGACCAGCTGCTCCGCCAGGGCCTCTACTGCAGATTTCAAAGGGAGTTTCAGGGCAGCGTCGATGAGGGACAAGACGACGTGCACACCGTTGCCGTGCGCCGCCAAAGCAGAGATACCGGCGGCGCCTCCCAGCCCGCGCACCAGGCGTTCCAGCTGCTTCGTGCTCTGAGGTCCCATGGCTGGCAGAAGCTGAACCAGCGCCTGAACAACGAAGTTTGCACGCTTGTCGATCGCCATCTCGCCCAGGTCATTCCCAAGACACTCCAGTACGTCGCTAAAGAGAGCCGCCGCCTCTGTTTCTCTGCTCTCAGAACCCTCACCTGAGGCGGCGGGGGGAGTCAGCGTCAACAACTGCGTGAGGAACGCGGTGCCGCGCTTGCTCCGGAGGAGGTCAGTGATAGGGAGGCGCTTCAGCAGCTCTCGACGGGCGTCGGTGTGGGTCAGTTGAAGAAGCACCTGGCCTGACACCGGACCGTTAACGAGCTCCATAAGCTTTTCGGTGGTGATGTCTTCGCCAGACGCCGCATCCTCAGCGGCCGCGTCGCGCTGTTTGGTGCCCTTCCTTTTCGTGCCCCGGAGTTCTGCAGCAGGCGAGGTCGCACGAGTGGAGAGGGAGAGCACCTCGCACAGCCAGGCGGCCGTCGCCCGACCGTAGCTCTTCAGGAGCTGCTCGATGGTGCCAGCGGTGTGGCGGTCAGAGAGCAAGTGTTCCACCCCCTCGATGGTTGTGCTGCGCTGGCGCAGAAGGTTCAGAACACCCTGCCGCGTGGGATCTGAACCGAACTGCACGAGGGCGCTCATGACACGACACGCCACGTGGTGCTGTGGGAGGTGCTCGTTCTCTTCAAACTGCTCCAGCACGGCCTTGGCTACCGCCTCGCACTTGCTGCTATGCACTGCGTTCAAGGAGGCCAGGAGGGTGGAGACCACACGGCGGCCGCTGTCATCCTGCAGGATGTCCTGCAGCACCGTCATTGTGTCCTCGTCATCATCGTTGTCCACAGCATTCTCCCCGTCCTTCCCGCTGGCCGCCGCTTCTTCCACAACCACCGGTGCGTTTTGGGTCTGCAGCAGCGCCTCTGCAACGCTGTCGAGGAAGGCGGCACCTGCTGCGGGTGCCTCCTCGCCCTCCTTGTCACGCTTGCGCTTGCGCGTGGTAGACTTCGTCGATGGCGCATCTGTTGTGACCGCTGTCGTCGACTTGTTCGTCTGCTCTGCTGCCTCTCCCACCTTGGCGTAGTGACGCATTAGGGTGCACATATCCGTGCTGGAAGCGGCCAGTCGGCACGCTTGGGCAAACTGAGAAAGCAGAAGCGCCTGCTGTGTTTCGTTCGGGAGGGGTCGTTGCACAATAACCTTGTCCACCTTGCGCTCTGACTTGTCGATGCCATGGCGCCGGTCCCGCTCCGCTCGTGAACGCTGCATGCGCTCTTCGTGCTTCTGCTTCACCTCCTTGAAGCGGGATCGGGTGAACTCCGCTCTCTTGCCCATGATAACGACTTGGCTGACGAAAGAGGAAAGAGGAATGATGGGTGTGCATGCACTTGAGTCTTCTGTCAGTGCTGTGCGGATGCGGTTAAAAGGAGAGAAAACGTAAGACGGAGGGAAGAAGAGGCGGGGGAATGTGCAAGCAAAGATGGAGAGCGCGTGACGTATGTGTGTGCGTATGTTTGAGGAGGAGGGGGTGGGGGAGCGGGGAGTAGAATACCGTAGATGGTACATGTACTCCATCTATCACGGCATAAGGCGCGCACGCATGCATGTTTGTGCTTGATTCACATCACCGACCGCATACACGGCTACGCGCAACTTCCCTCAAAACGTACGTTTCAGCCATTGCTGTCGTGTTCTCTTTTGATTATCGAGAAATGTCAAGGTGAGGTGGGTGGGGAGAGGGGAGGAGGTCAGCATGGACTAGAACCAAAGCGTATGCGTGTGCGTCCGAGCTCCTTTGAAGGAGAGCGAGAGCGACCAAAGGAGAGAAGACGGTGCTGCCGTTCAGTGCGGCTCTTTCATGCGCGCGACACTTCCAGGAGGGAAAAAAAGGAGCAAAGACAACACACACACATCGTACGTCACTGCCCCGCCGCCACCTGCGTGTGTGGCTGTCTGTTGCTTAGCGTGGGAGTCTCTCCATTCGGATAGAGGGTGACGGCGTAGGCTTCGAATACATGCGACACCCACGCACTCACCACCTCCGCTGCCGCTGCCCTGGGAGAAAAGACCTCCGCTGTGAGTCTTTTCTGCGCCTTGGCATGGCGGTACTCCGCCTCCTTCACCCATGACAGGAGACATCGTTTGAGCTTGCCGAGGATGCCCTCGTTCAAGGTGCCGCGGTGGTTTTCCTCTTCTTGCTCTTCTCGAGAACGGTGCGCCAGTACATCGCGCTGGAAGGGTGCCAGAAGCTCCGAGAGCTGATTTGCGTATACCCTCCACGCCAGCGGTACCGTAGAGGAGATTGGGTCAGATATCGCGCCATTTTGCAGAACCGTCTGCTGCTGCACAACAGCATCAGCAACCTTGATCACATGCTCCATTACCCATGCTGGTAGTTGTGCCTCTTCTGCTGAGGCCATGGCTGTTGGTGGCAACCGAGCAGAGAGAGCGATCGCCATTGCCATTGCTGTTTGCTGATGAGCCACCACAACAGCGGCCAGGCGCTCCATGAAGGCAACGAAGGTGCCCAGAGACATCATAGCCATCATACTCGCCGGCGCTGCCATGCCACGTGTAGGGTTCCCAAGAATGCGGATCAAGTACGCTGTGGTGCGTGACTGAAGGGCTTCCAGCGGTGACCCGTCATCGACTGCCGCACTGCTCCCGCCACTACAGGCGTTGCTTCTATCCACGGCGGTTGTGTCGGCCGTACGTGCTGAGGAGGGCGAGAGAATCATCGTACGTAAACAGCAGTGCAGCCACTGATGAAGTTCATCAAGCTGATGGGTGGACAGGAGGTAAACGCCGCGTGTGATGTGACATACATCAGTGCCCCCTGCTGTGGTGTTCCAGTCATCGTGGTTGTCCCCCTCTACCTCCTGCTCTTGTCCTGGATCGAAACTACTCGCGCTGCTGCTGTTACTGCTATATGGTGTGTTCTCAGCCTTGTGCTGAAGGTCCATGAAGGCTGCCAGGAGCTGCAGCGCCAGCAGCTTCACTGAGATCTGGAGGCAGCGGCACAGCCGAGGCGGTTTCGCAGCACCACTTGTTTTCCCACCACACTCGGTGCGGCGTAGGTGCTCTTCAATAACCGCCATCACACACAGCAGCACTACCGAGGTTGGAATCTCTTCAACTGCACAGTAGTCAACTGGTGGCATAACACCTGCACTGCTTGATTGGGCGTTCCAGCGCTTGGCTTCAGCAGCCAGCTCCACACAGGACATGCGACTCTGTCGATGCAGCAAGGCAAACATGTCCATCCACTGCGAAAGTAGAGGTGGCGACGTGGCGCACACAGTTCCGGCGGTGGCATTATCAAGGCCTTTCGCAGCCCTCACAGATGGCGTGTTTACCGAAAAGTGACTCGGCGCGGCAGTCGGGAGACGCAGCGGCGGACACGTGCATGTACACCGCGCCACTGCGTGCAGGCCGTACGGTTGCAGGTATCGTCTCACCCAGTTTTGCTCTATCAGGTGCTCCACTGTAGGCACAGACGCGGTGGGACTGGTCGTGGCGATGGACAACTTCGGGTTTGCTGAGTCACTATTGAACGCGGTAGGCTTCGCTGCCACCGATACCGACGGTGCGCCGATTACGCGACTCGCTCCCTTCACCGCTTCCACCTCCAACTCCTTTTCCCCTCCCGGTACAGGCGTTGTTGGGTAGGTGGCTGCCAGTATGGCTTCGGTAGAGAAGCGAACGCTCAGCACACGAAGCGGGTCTGCTGGCTGCGCGACGAGTATTTGCGCAGTGGAGTCGAGAAGACAAGCGTGTGCCCACACATTCAGCGAAGCAGCAGCAGCGGCACCTGGACTCGGCCTGACACCGTTGTTGCTGCTAGTGCTACTCGGAGCACTACATCCTCGGTGTTGCGCATCGCGGTGGGCAGGGAAGGCTGGCCTCCGCATATGTGCTTGGGTGTATGAGGTGAGTGTCGTTGACTGATTTAGAAAAGTAGATCATGTGTGAAGAGTGCAAAGGAGAGAAGAGGAGAGGATGGGTAAAAGAACGTGAGATGGTGGGGCGATGATGCACATGAGAAGGTGATCATGTGTGTTCAGAGACTACTGTCTATCCAACACGCTGAGGTGAGCCGTGAATGCAGCAGAGCGATCTGGACTATTCACCATGCGGTCACAACCTAAAGGCACGCGACGTGCGCCCAAGCTGATACACGCACAAGGATGACACTCCTGTTTAGGATACCGCCCCTCCCTCTTCCCCCAACGCCAGTGCTGGCGTTTCCTATCATTTCACTTCCCTTCACGACCCACACGGTGCTTTCTTTGTTTTATTTGCCTTGGCGAGAGAGGTGATCCGTCAGTTCACGCTCATCCGTGGCCCCATTCCCCCTTTCCTCCTTTGCAGCCGCTGCTGCTGCTGGGGGGGGGGGGGTCGCCTAGGACTCCCCAGCCGTAAAAGGTCACATGAACCACCCTTTACCGCCACGAATGGCCTTGACGCTGCCAAAACGCGGCAGACCGTGCTCCGTGAGGGTGCTGAACTTCACTGTCGCGTAGAGCCCTGTGAGCGAGACCATCTTAGAGGGCCTCAGAGAGGCAGCCTCCTCATACGGTCCCTTGACGTTCAACTTCTTGTTGTTATTACGCGTCTTGGTGGGAGATGCGGAGGGGCTTCTATTCCGCATCACGTCGCGGCCCGCACTGAGGAGGTGCTGCAGCAGTGTCCTCTGTTGAGCGAGGGTCAGCTTTGGAAGGGAAACGTTAAAGACCAGTCCATTCTCAGCCAAGCATTGAAGTCCGTAGAAGCACACAGCCGCACCCGTGTCAGTAGTGGTGTCGTTCCTCATGGTATTCTTCCTCTCACGTTGTGGGGTGGCAGGAGTCAGCGTGGTCTCCCTGTCGCCACTGCTGACTGCTACGTCGGCGTTTGGCTTTATGAGGTATCCGAGTGCACGCGCGCGTGCTCGTGGAATGGACACCAGCTCCCGCGTTCTGGGGTTTGTCGACGGCTCCTTCAGCAGCGGGCGAAGGATGGGGTACTCGCGATCGTGATATGTAAGTACTTTGACAGCGGTCATTGAGCGCCACGTCAGTTTTGCGCTTTGCAAGATCGCCCGGCGGCCCATGGCTACAACATCCAGTACATCCAGCTCAGCATCAGTGAGGCCTGCATCAGCGGGCGAGGCGGGTTGCGCTGGTTCACAACAAGGAACATTGCCCCTGTATGCGCGCACCATCAGTGGTGTAGCTGCGCCTCGTGCAGTTCCGGTGTTTAGGGAGAGTAGCAGAGCGGCACGGTTTCGGGCGCTGCGACCACTCACTTCCCTTCCGCCAGCGTTTTTCCCGCGCAGGTGCAGACTTCGGCGAGTCTTTGTCGTCTCAGTGGCCCGCAGAAGCGGAGCGACCAGCGCAGCGAGCGTGCCCTTCGTCTTCTCCTTGAATTCGTATGTGTTCACCGGAGCGCGAATGACGGCGCCTTCGTAGCCCGCATTCAGGTACACGGGCAGCACCCGCTGCGTGGTGTCCTCGAGGGACGCCACGAGTTGATACGGGATGCGAGACACGAAGTGTCCGCCGTGATACGGAGCGATTCCGCTATGTAGGGGCTGCATTTGCGCCGCTATGGCTGTAGGCGTTCGCCAATCGCCAGCCGCGCGTGTCTTTCTTGCGTTGCACAGGGACGCAGCTGTGGGGCAGAAGTGCTGTAGCAGCACCGGCGACTCCATGGCGCGTGAGAGCAGCTCGAAGAGATAGTGCATGGTGCGGAGTCGATGCGAGAAGAGTGTCAAGTTGGGGACGATGCGCAGCTGCTCCACATCATTGAGTCGAAGTGCGCTGATAACGTCGCTGCGGACACGCTGGATCTCTGCCAAGACTCGCTGAGAGCCCCCACCATCCGTCACGGAGGCTTTGGTCGAGGAGTGAAGACGTGACACTGCTGAGATGGCGGTCGGCAGCGTGCGTGTGAGGGGGGCTAGCGGATTGGCGCACGGGCTGTAGGACGGAACATCGAATACGCAGAGGCGAGGTAGAGAGGGGACGTACTGCAGGACACCTTCCTTGCTCGTGCACTGGCTGGCGGAGCCGCGAAATCTATGGACAAGCGCAGAGACGGCGAGAAAGCCGCTATGGAAGGTGTCGGCTCTAGTGGGCAGAGGGCGAGCGCCGTCGGCATTGGAAGACGGCAGCCCAGTTCTAGCTGGTTTCTTCCTCCTACTATCTGGGGCTTTAGGCTGGCCTTGCTGCCCTGCTTGCGAGGCCTCCATGTCGGTCCGGTGCAGATACAGCTCCCCGTCGATGATGAGTGAGGCGTCGCCGCAGAGAGCCCGCAGGAGGCGCAGCTCCTCTTCAATCCAGAAGAGACCGTAGATGGGCCGTCCGTAGCGCGAGTAGCACGTCGTCAGCGGCGGAGACTTGCCCGTGGTGGCGCCCCTCTTCGTCCTTTTCTTATTTGACGCGTGCTGCGACGACGACAACGGCGGCGTTGTTGCTGTCGTAGGAGGGACATACGAGATGAGGCGCACACCGTCATGCTTTGGGGAGATGAAGAATGGGGCGTCGACACTGCTGCTGAACCATTTGAGCTGACGCATTTTCTCTGACTCGCTGTTATCGCTGCTGAGACTAGGCGCCGCAAGCGACTTTGGAGCAGCAGGGGTGCTGGTGGTCCCACCCAGCCCAGTTGCCTGCAGGCGATGCTCCAGTAGGTTGAGGGAACTGAGGGCCATCGGCATAAATGGAAGGGTGCGCGCCAGCCGGCGACATGAGTGCAGCATGGCTATTGGCGCAACACGATAAGTAGAGGGGAAGTTGAAAGGAAGAAGATCACACACACACACACACATGCACGAACGAATGGGCACCCGCAAAGTTGTGCGTGTGTGCCTGCGTGCGTCTTTTGGGAGCGGGTGGGTGGGGGGAGTAGCACGACCTGTCGTCCTCACCTCCACTACTGTTTACTTGTTTCTCTCTCTCTGTGTCTATGTGGACGCGTATCGACGGAGATGTCGGTTGCACGCAGATGAGCGTGCTGGACCACACCGCGCTGATACGTCTTCTCCCACTTCCATGATACATTAGAGGAACGAGGGAAGCAGAGAGGAGAGGAGAGACGGTATGCACAAAGCTGTAGAGCACGAGAACATGGGCGGGCAACGGATCGCCGACAACAGGGACTCGCGGAACGCGGTGCGTTGGTGCAAAGCCTTCGATGGCGGGCTTCAGGGTACGCAACTCTTTCATGAAGGGGAGGAGTGGGGGGGGGCTGGTGACGTCACCAGCCCTCTTCCTCCTCACGCTCCTCGCCGCCATCTCCAGACGCCTTTTTTTTTCTGTTGTCGCTTGCTTGTTTCCGGTTCGCGCGCCCCCATTCAGGCTACGTGACACACGCGTATGCATCACTATACTCAGGGACACACCACGCCTGCCTGCGTGCGTCTATACGCATGCGCCGATGGAGCTGTGCACAGCCCTGACCACGCCACCACCAAACCTCTTCTCTTACAAGCACCTTCACACCTGCAGCAGCAAGAGGAATGAACACAACGGCAAAGGACATCGCCCACAGCACAATTGACGCAGAAGGGGAGAGGCTGGTGGGCCCCCGCCATACCCACTATCGAGAGGAGGGGCCGCTCTGCTGCAGTTTCGCCATAAAGAGAGCCGCCATCTTACGCCTGTTCATCTTCGACGTATCCATTGAGGTGCTTGTGGTGTCCGACTGCTGCGGTGCGTGCAACGGTATGAGCGGCGACAAAGACGCGCGCGCGCGCCCCACCAGATTCTTGTCCTGCGGGGCGTGGAGGTGGTTGTTGGTGGGCGCCTCGGGGGTATCGCCCTCGCCATCGTGCGAACAAAACGAAGAGTGAGCAGACATTTCTACTGCTAGGATCCGCCCCGGCGGTGACCCCCCCGGTTGCTGCTGCTGTGGTGACTGGCGAGGCTCGCTATGCCCAGCGATTAAATTCCCCTCTCCGTGAACTGGAGCTGCTGCTACGGCGGAGCGTACACATCTCTGTTCCAACCCATCCGGAACCGCCTTCCTCTCGTGTGCCCACTGTTGTGCACACTTTTGCCGCAGCTCTCCCAACTCTTTGCGCAGGGCAACAACTTCGCGGCGATAGTGGTCCCGCTCCGCAGTGACGCGCACGAGCTGCACCTCCAGGTTCTCCCGGGCGAGATCACTGCTGCGGCTATCGCCGTACCGCGTGGGTTGCGGTGCGGTGACGACGGTGCCGTGTTCGTGAGGGGGTGATGTAGGGACCGGGAAGAGACTTGCAGCCAGCGAGCCTCGACTGTTTCTGCTGTGCAGGGGCCCAGGGGTCAATGTCGCATGCGCGTGGTCAGGTGATGAGGACATGGAGGCAGTGCCGGGAGTCTCTGCGAGGCGGTGTTCATGAGGTAGGGGACGGCGCGGGCATGTTGGGCTGTCTGACGCACCTCCCACCACCCCAGTAGCGATGGTAGGACCAGTGGTGGTTGGCGGAGCTGCCGCGAACGAATGCGATGGGCAAACGCGGTCCGACATGTCCCGATAAGGAAGGTGGTGGTGGTGTCTTCGTGAGGCTGAGGAGTGCACGTATTGCCGTGGCTCTCTCTCCAGCACTGCGGAAGAATCGCGTGTGACGGCGGCGTCGTGCATGGATGGTGGTGTGCCTTGGTGGGCGCTGGCTGGTTGACTGGTGTGCCCGCTGCCACAATGCACTTCCTCGCGGTACTCGCTGACTGAAGCCACGGTGGTATGATCAAGCGAGCCGACGGATGACGTGTCTGGCACGGAGGGTGGTGCCGCTGTAGAGCTGCGGAGACTGCTAGGTGGCGCCGTCGTGGGTAAGTCGTCCTGCTCGACATTGGAGGGCAGTAGGAGACGGAGTTGTGTGAGCCGACGCTTGCGCAGGAGCAGGGGGTTGCCGGATAGAAAGACGGCGCTCAGGAGGGGTAGACACTTAATAGAGGCGACATCTGCCACCTCTCGCAAGAGGTTCGCCTCTGCGTGGAGTGTGCGCAGCTGACTGCAGTGCTCGATTCCCACCAGGGAGCTGAGTCGGTTGCTCCGCGCGTCGAGGTACGTTAGCCGCGCCGTCACGCCTGGAACCCCTCGAAGATCCTCCAGATCGTTGAAGGAAACATTGAGGGAGGTGAGGAACTGCAACGGCAGAAGAGCTGCGTTTTGTAGTGAGACGAGGCTGTTGTGTGATGCGTCGAGTTCCCGCAGCGTCAGCGGCAGTCCACCACCGAGGGAGCGCAGCCCATTGTGCGAAATGTTCAGCACCGTCAAATGCGTCAGGCCCTCAAGTCCACGGATGGTGCACAGGGAGTTGTGCGAGAGATCCAGCTGGCGCACCTGCAGAAGAAGATTCAGGTGCTCGTCCGTGTTGGCGAACTCGGCGGGGTCGAAGGACTGAAGCCCGCGGCGTTGAAGGTCCACCTGCATACTTTTCACGTGCAAACACAAACATGCAGCCAAGGGGGCGGGGGAGGGGAACGCGCGCGCGACGCGCGAGAAGAGAAACGCCAAGAGAGATGGAGAGATGACCGTGCCGATGTACTCCACACCCCACCATGACACCCAAGAAGGCGCAACACAACAAAGGCTGCGAAGTAAGACGGAGAGCGAGACGAGATGACACGGTGGAAGCACGACCGAGGGGTGGAGGGGCAGAGATGGTGGCCGTGTTGACGAGGAGATGTTCGCGCACCAAGGGACGATGTCGTGTGTATATGTATATGAACGTGGCTTGAAAAGCCACTGGAGTCTAGCACAACGTAGAACAAGAGGAAGAGGGGAGATCGACAAAGGCCAAGCTGCAGTGTGAGTATCCCATGGGCTCGATAAAGAAGGACACAAAGCCAAACAGCAACACTCACTCAGCCACACACACACATGCACGCACACACGCACACAAACGACGCATGTATTCGTCTTGAGAGAGAGAGAGAGTCGTCTATGTCGAGAGCAGGGCTTCTGTGGCTGCCTTCAGCTCTACTTGTGAAGAAGGGAGAAGGAAAAAGCAACGCGTGTGTACGTGTGTAGGATTCGCTCCAGCTCCCTCTTGGCGTGCGCCGATGCCGCTGCTTGTGCACTTAGGGGAGGACATGGAATGAGGGGATGCGGAGAGAGCGAGAGCGAGGCGTGTGTTTAGGTGTGCCACACCCGCAGGCCCAGAGACGAGGGAAAGACGGAAAGGGAGGTGAAGAAGGAAAGCTGGGAGCGAGGAGTCGAGGAGCAGCGAGCAGAACACCCTTGACAGGGCCTGCCCTTTACAAAAGAAAGAGCGAGTCATCAGAGAGAGAGGAGAAAGAGATGGATGGGGCGGGGCGTGGTGGCGGCGATTGCGGAGGGAGGAGGGTCGCCTGAGTCACTCCCCATCAAACAAAAGGAGATGCCCTACGTGTTCACCTCATCATAGGCGATGACGACGTCCAGCAGAAGTCATTAATCAGCCGCCGCTGCTCCGGCACCTTCTGTTGGCAGAGGCAGCAGGAAAGCAGGAGAGCGGTGAAGAAAACGCAAACACACACACACACACACACACACACACGTGCACTCATACCTCACACACCAGCAACCATACACAGACAACAGCTCAAGCCCTCCGCTACAGCCTAACTGGCCATGCGTGTAGGCGTGTGTGATTTTTGTATTCACACGTGCTTAATCCAAGCCGTCAAGGTCCTCATCGTCGTAGCCGTCGCCACCTTCATGGTCATCACCGCCATGGCTTGGTGCGTTCGGGTTGTTCCAGGAAGTCGCACTTGCCGCCATGGTGGCGTCCGACAGCTCTTGGGTTGGCACCTGGATGAGATGCACCACGGCACTGCTCTTCACGTTTTGCCTGTCCGTCTTGAGCACAACGTTGAAGTACTGGGGGTAGCGAATCACGAAGAAGTACACACCACCGTACCTGCGCCGAATCACTTCCTGGGCACCGAAGGGGAGGTTCATGTGGACCACGGACGCCGCGCGAGCGCCGCGCTGCTGAAGAAACTCGGCGATGAGCCGGAGAAGATCGCCATCGCTAAAGTTCTGTCGAATCACTCCGCGCGGCAGGGGTTGATCGGGTCGGCAGAGGCACCACGTACCGGGGCTCTGGTACTCGAACTGGGTGAAGTACTGCGGATAGTTGTTAAAAAAGCTTCGAATGCGCCTGGGCATGTACATCAACAGCTCTTCCGGCAGATTGCGCTTTAGAAATGACTTGAGGCTCACGAAGCCGTGGTGGGGAAGGTGCTTGCTCACCTCTTTCGCCAGGTTTTCTGGGTCGTGGAGCGGGTGAGACGGGTCGTCACGGAAGGCAATCTTGCGGCGCAGAGCTCGAACGCGTGGCTTATCGCGGGCATCCGTGGCAATGCGCAGCTGCTCCTCCAGCGGCAGCTTCGCGCGTTGGGTGCGCAGTCGATAACGCATCCGCATCACCACTGTCGGTATCTCTGGCGGAACGAAGAAGACTGGCTTGTGAGCGGCGAAGAATCCTTCCAGTCCGTTGTAGTAACTGTTGAGTTCTGCGCGCACCTCAGAGGTGAGCTGACCCCTGACCACGTCAATGTCGACTTGCTTGTCACCCGGCACCAGGCCCATCAGTACCTGGAAACTCTTTGGGGTTGGGGTTGACCCCGCATCCAGGTTGGAGTAGCCGGGCTTCCGCAGCAGCACCGCAGCCTCGGTTGTGAACTTCGGCGACGACGGCACCCCGTCTGCACTGTCGCCCATTATCGGCACATCACGTACTGCGAATGCAAAGCGGTGCTGCATCTGGGCGAAGTATGTGATGGCAGCGGGGCCTTGATAAGGCAGCTGCGCCGCCACATTCGGTCCAACACGGCGTAGCAGCTCCGGCAGCGGCATCCACTTGTCGTAGATGCCTTCAAAGGCGGCTTCAAGGGTCGCTACAAGGGCCACATTGGGGCGGTAGCGTGCGTACAGTTTCTCTGACACCTCGGTCCCACTCAGTGACAGATCGCCGAAGCTGCCATACAGCCGCACGTAGCGCTCTCCGGCCACGGTCACCAACTCCAACGGCTTGACATTCAGGTACACCTCAAGGTGCTCCGCTGTGTAGCCGGGCATGTTCGCCACCACTTCCGTCACCGGAACGAAGAAGGATGGGATGTGCGAGACGAAATCCCGCACCGCGATGACGGCGCCATTGGCGCTCGAGTGCGTCCCATCCACTACGAGTGCCGACGGGGTCACATCGAAGTCTCGCGGCGGGTTCGGTATTTCGTGCAAACAAACGTCGAAGAAGAAGTCCACAGGGCCCACCTTCTTCGAGTTGGAAGAAGTCCCTTCAGGGACGGCAGCGTTCATGTCTGCAGATGTTAGGGGGAGGGGAGTGCGCGCAGCTGCCCTGGGCACGTCGCCGCCGTCAGTGTTAGCCTTCATGGTTGCGGTTTGGCCCTCCTTCACGGTGCCATCGCTATTGCTTTTACCAGCCTTGCCGACGCTGCCGCCTATGCTCGCTGCCAAGGGGGCCCCATCGATCGACGTCATTGCGCGACTCGGCAACTTCCCTTTTGTGTAGTACACGCCTGTCGCATTCAGCGATATGCCGAGCTCATGGGCGCATTTCTGCAGCACATGGGCCATTGACTTGTGCGGCTTCACGTGACTTCGGCGCACATGCGGTGGCAGCGCAGCGTACAACTCACTGACTGGCAGCCATGTTTCGTCAGCTTGCCTCTCCAGAACCGCGCGAATATCGGTGAGGAGAGCGGGAGCCACAGGGGTGTTAGGGGTGCCTGGCGCGTCACCCGCAGGGAGGGCGGTAGTGGATTCATGTGACCCTTTAGTGACTATGGTAGAAGATACCCCCTGTGCACTGCCCGGAGAAGAGGTGAAGGTGGAGAGAGCTCTGCGTATTGGTGCGACATCAGCGAGGTGTGCGACCGCGAGGCAGCGGACTGCGCTGGCGGCGGAACCCAGTGTGGATGTCGTGGGGCCACGGGTGGGGCACCTCGCCATTGGTCGCAGCCAGAAGGTGGCCGTGCATGGCGCAGTACCAGAGGATGAGGAAAGGGGCGAGAGGGAGGAAGAGCAAAGAGCCTTCATACACACATGTGGCACGCGACCCGTCGGGCCTGAAGCTCCGATGACTCTCGCGACTCGGTGCGAGCGTTCGACACCGCAGGGAATGCCGACATGAGAGAAACACTGATGTCTGTCAGAAGCGCCCCGCATCATGGTAACGCCAATATACATCTCCATACATTTCTTTCTCATTCTACGGCCTTGATGTGCGTGTGTGTGTTACGGTGCGTTGGCGTGTGAGAGGGGGTGGGGGAAAGAGCCTGGGACGCGTACAAGTCGCGCGTGCCAACGCTCACTTTGCTCTCTTGCAGCTGTAACTGCCCAGGTGGCGGGCGCAGCATAGGTGAGAACGCGTTGTTCAGTAAAACGCCGGAAAAGAAGAGAGGGAGAAGGACAAGTGAAGAGCGTGCTGGTTGATGAATGGTGGCCCGCGAGGGGGGGGGGGAACCAAAGGAGGCACACCAATGACCCCCTCTCCGTGAACGCTGGGCAGTCCCGCTGCAAGGCTGAGATGTAGACCAAGAGGCATATGTTAGATGGCGAGCACCTCCGTACACACTCGACCATTCCTTCTTCTGCGCGTCCTCATCGTGACGGGGTCGAGGGGAGGCGTTTCGAGAGAGAGAGGAGAGGAGAGGATCGGAGGATGTGGTGGGTTTGGTGTATCCACGAGAGACGCGCAGACACACGTCCCTTCACCCCCCCCCCCCCCCCCCCAGCACACTCGTCACGGACACAAGGCGTAACGCTCCCCATCCCTCACACACTTCTATGCCTTCCCGTCGACGAAAGGATACGAGCAACACAACAACATGAAGGTGGTAAGCCAAAGTGAGACAGGCGCACATAGACGTACACATACACAAAGGAGCTGGCGTTGACGCCCAAGTGTGCCTGCAAATCACCCATCGAGATAGTCCACGTGAAAAGGAAAGAGAAAGGGGAGGGAGAGGAGGTGCCACTAGGTGGCGTACACCGTTCCTCCATACACAAGCACGCAGCTGGTGAGAAAGTGCAAAGCGAGAAACGGGGGGAGGGGGCGGAATGAGGCAGTGGGGGGTAGGGCAGGGTGAGATCTGCTGCGCTAGTCCCTCGTGGTCGCTGGCGTTGCTGATACTGATGCTGCTGCCGAGGTGACAGGACGCACATCCACGAGGAAGACGGAGTGGCGGGCTCCAGCCTCAACAGCACGAATCGCCACCACTTCGTAATGCACCCCCACTGCAGCCGTGAAAGGCTCCGACGTCTTTGCCGCAGCGGAGCGGTGATGGCGCGCAGGCGGAACCGCAGTGTCTCGCAGCGACTGTTTCACAGCGGCTGCGACGCGCAGTACATTCCCGTCTCGCAGAACAGGCCGTGGTGCCACCACGACGTCATCTCCCGATGTATTGCTGGCCTGCAGCGCAGGTGCACCGAGCTGTCCGTGCAAGTTGTCCCCAAAGCCAAAGACACACGATGACGAGGCAGCCGGCAACCTCTCGCGCAAAGGCGCAGCTGCCGCTGAAGGGTCACCCACAGGGCTGCTCACTCCCTGGCCGTGCGTCCAGATGAGGTAGTGCGAGCGGCCCACCACCGAATGCACCGTCGCCTGACCTCCGGCGGTCATGGGACCGTCTGACCACGCCAGACTTGTCCAGTCGCACGTGAAGCTGTCGTCAGTGCCGAGCCCAAGGTTGCCGCTGCCCATGATCTGTAGCAGTGGCACCTGTGAGGGGGGGATACCACAGGGCGACGATGCCACGTTCTCTTCACGAGCTAGCGCTGGTGGCATTTCGGGTACGGAGGGTCTGCAAGATGAACTGTAGCGCAACAGGCTTTCCTCTCCGGCATGTATTCCCCCATACCAGCAACGGAGCCCTGCGGTAGCCACACCAGCATAATCACGGTTGACTGCATCTCGTACATCGGCGAATACGTCTCGTGGGTGAGAGGCGGCTGCATCCTCGATGTCAGAGCAGTAGTAGCAGCCCCAGTGCAGGACCAGTTGCTGCTCCTCACCCTCTTCGTGGCGTTGCCGCAGCGTAACGGCGGAGTGGTGCTGCATCGCCTGCAGCTTTGCAACTTCCCATCGACTTTGGCCACCGCTGCTGGTCTGGAGGGCGGAAGTAGTGGGGGGAAGGCGCAAGCAGTCCGTTGCAGTGCGCTCATGGCATTTCCTGATCACGTCTTCTGCCAGTTCATGGATTGTCCAACCTCGGTGAAGCAGTGCTGAGGGCATGTCCTCCGTACAAGTCATGGGAAGCGTCACTGCACTTTCCTCCAGCACGTCTACACCTTCCACCACCTCGAAGAAGGTAGAGTTGAAGGGGGGACGCCGCTGCTTGACGGCAGCCGCAGCCTTCCACTTGAGCTTGTAAGTGCCGTCAGTCGCGCCGTGCTGACTGTCGTCGATGCCGTCATGCGCCTGTTTCTGCTGCAGGGCTGAGCGCAGCGCGCGCTCCTGCCTCTGAGCTTTGGCTTGCAGCACCGCCCAGGTGTCGCCGTCGTAGCCGAGCTCGCCAAAGTCGCCTCGACCGCATGCCATTAGTAGGGACGGGTAGTAGACAAGCTCATGACTGCGGCTGCACTTGACGGGCGGCTGTTGGGAATCGGGACTCGGCGGTGCTGCTGCGCGCAGGATGACTGCGTCACACCAGGCGAGAAGGGTGTGATGAGCGCCGCAGCTGATGTGCGTGAGGCGGCCGTAAAGCAGCCACGCGTGTCGACCGCCTCGATCAGCGTCCCACGCGCTCGGTAGAGAAGACATCATCGGCGAAGCTGCACGCGACGTTGCTGCAGTGTGGTTTGCATTCTCGTCAGCAGTCCTTGGGGGGAGTGCCACGCAGAGTCGAGTCCATGTGTACACATTGTCGGTGTGCCCAAGGCCAAGCTGGCCGCAGTCGTTCCGACCCGTCACGTAAACGCCGGCCGTCGAGCAGACAAATGAGTGATCGGCCCCGCAGTGGACAGAAATGATCGTGACGGGCACGTCCTCCACCGCCTCGTCCCCGCCTAGCAATTCAGCGAAGGGGATTCGAAGAGGCTGATCAACGTGGGTCGGCACCGTCACTGCCGTGGCGCCTACGTCACCGAGAGCGCTGCCCTCGGCAGCCGCTAGCGCACTCGGAGTGGATGGACGGCCCAGGCCGAGTTGACCATCTTCATGCAGTCCCCAGCCGTAGAGTCCGGTGGTGGTCAGCACCAAGGTGTGATATGCCCCACAAGCGACCTGAAGAACCTCTCCTACAGTGGCAGCAAAGGCGAAGGTAGGTAGGAAGTCGTCTATCAGGGCGATCTCGCTCATGGTCGACGGGGCGTCCTGCCCGATCCCAAGTCGACCGTCATGCCCACAGCCGCACACGGCAATTGCTGTGCAGACTGGCCCTGCCGCCATGGAGGAGGTGGATGTCAGGTCGTCGGTTGGCATGTCCGTGTTGTGCGGTGGAGGGGCGAATCACCGAAATGAGAAGGGTATATGTGTCTTATGGAGGAGGCTACCTCGACGGTACTGTTGTGTGGGTGGAAGAGGGAAGGGATAGAGGGCTTGATGGAGAGTCGGAGAGAGTAACAGCCCCCCCTCCCGATTTAGTCGCCTGCTTTAGGGAGCAGCGTGAATTGGTGATGGTGATGATATGGGCTGCGAGTACATTGGCACACACTGACGCACTCCCTCTCTCTCTCAAGCAGAGAGGTATGCTGGCAGTTAATTTGTGCCATACACCTCGGGCAAAGACGAAAGAGAGAGGGGTGGAAGAGAAGAAGATGATAAACGAGCGACAAGAGGCGTAGTAGCCCAGGAAGAGGCATGCGAGCTCGGTTTCTGTGGTAGAAAACAAGAGAGCCACGCACATACACACACGGTAGGGTGGGGCGGGGGAAAGGACGCTCTAAATCGGGTTCCAGTTCTGCAACTCTCCCTGCTGCTTCTGCTGTTAATCTTTCCGCTGCTCACCCACTTCCTCACTGTGGAGTCTTGACGTCGCCAATACGCGAGAAAGGGGGAGTCGTTTACGATGGGTACGTACGGGTAACACCCACACCCACCTACCCACCCACCCACACACACACACACACACAGGCATACGAGAGAGAGGGAGAGGGAGAGGGAGGGAGAGAGAAGAGGCACGGGAGTAGTGCATCACTTTAATGTGCTTAGCTGGTAAAGAAGAAACAACCAAACGCCCCCCCGAAAAAAAAAAGAAGGGGGGGGTGGCGACACGCGTACTAGACGGGCCACACATGACTCGAGATCAAAGACAGAGGGGCGATCGACGGACACACAGACACATACCCCGCACAACAGCGAGGAGCTGAACACAAGGCCAAGCAGAAACAGAAAAGAGCGATACTGGCCTCAAGGGCATCACTCGTGATGTCCATCGAGACAGGCGTGCGGAGCACCTCACCGACGCCACTTCCTCTGCACCAAGTGCTACTCCTCCTTAATCGACGCAGCAAAACTAAACAGACGCACACACAATTACGCTGACACCACTGCTAGTAGTCGCTGCAGTGTTTATTCTTCACACCGCCCACCGACACGGGGCGCGGCCGCTGCAGGCGTGGGTTTGCGGTTCGCTTGTGTGCCGATTTGGCAAGCGACAGCGTCACTCTGTCCATGCCGTCACCACGCCGTCTTCGGTAGACGTGAAGAGCCACGCAAGCGAGGGATGCCACGCCACTGCGTACACCGACCGCTGATGTTTCAGGATCTTCACCGGCACGACCAGCGCGTTCTTGTTGTAATCGTCGTACACCATGCCATGGAATACGTGTACCTGACCATCCGAGGCGCCCGTGGCGAAGAGTGGGTAGGCGCCTGTTTTGGGGTGAAAGGCGAGCGCGTTCACAACTCCCTTGTGCGAGCGCATGCGCTTGTACGGCTTGTCGGAGAAGTCCATGTCGAACCACGATGTGTGGCTGGTTGTGTCGCCGACGAGGAAGTTATCGCCCTCGGGGTGGATGGACAGACACGTCGTGACACCGCCTGAGGCCTTGAAGCGCCGCTGCAGGCGGTGGGCCATGAGATTATAACATCGCACGGAGTTGGTCGTCGCGAGGAAGAAGAGGGGCTCCCGCGGGTGGAAGCGGCAGTCCGTGACAACTTCAGAGAACTTTCGGAATGGGCAGAACACCTTGCGCTTCGAGAGCTGCAGCATGATCGTTTGGCGGTACTTGACATGGTCCTTCGGACACAGAGCGCACAGGTAGTCGCCTTTGATGTGGAAGCAGAACTTCTTCACCTTGGCGTGCATCGCAATCTTCACCACGATACCTGCATTGCGTTCCTTGGCGCTGGCATCGAGGAACTCGGCACGCTTCTCGCGCTCCTCGACGTCGTGCAGGTCGGTCGTCGCTTCGTGAGCCGTCTCGTCTGCGTCGAGTGTCGTCTGCGTCACCGCGCGGCCGCCGAGCGTGTCCACCGCACCGAGCGCATGCGCTGCCTCCCGCTGACCAGCCGACAGGCCTGGTGCGCGCAGGAAGCGGATCGTGTGATCGTTTACCAGTGCATGAGCCGCAAAAGTCGGCACAACGAACACGAGGCTATACTCCACTGCGGCAGCGAGTATGTTAAGGGACTTGGAGGGGCAGAACTCGACTTGCTGTACCGGTGCCCCCATGTCGTACCGCTTCATGAGGCGGCCCGTCTGCACCTCGTAGACGCGCACGAGGTGATCGTCGCAGCCTGTTGCGAGGTACTGCCCATTCGGGCTCACCGACACGCTACGCACCGTCGCTGTGTGCCCCTTGTAGTGAAAGGACAGCTTCTCTGGGTACGGCCGCAGATCCTTCGGGTTCGGCAGCTCCGGCAGCAGCTTGTCAGGGTCAACCACGAGCCGTGTGCGCTGCGCACGCGGGAAGAAGGCGAGGTCGAGGCAACGCTGGTAGCGGTCCTGGATGGTGTGGTGATAGAAAGGAACGTGGCGCAAGGCGTCGAAGGACTGCGGTAAAAAATGTTCTCTGCGGTCAATCGTACGCAGGCGGGCCTGGCGCTGCTTCGCCCGCTCGCTAGGCAGGTACTCCGGTGGTGGACGGTAACTCTCAAACGTGCCCGGCGGCGGAACCTTCGGCTTGGGGACGCGGTTGAAGTACTTGAAGTGTGTGTGCGTGTCCATCTCCACATGGCCATCGTCCCAGAGAAGCTGATCTTCGTCCTCCTTCTCTTCCGTGGCTGGACGAAGCTTGCTCTCCGCCTCCTCCTTGCGCAGGCGCCGCACCATCTTTGCAATCACCTTCGTGTCGTGCAGTGCCGGCACAAATGCCTTCTTGGACGGGCCGCTGCTGCGGGCGAGCGGGTGGTTGAGCGGATCGAAGACAACCGTGTCCTCCTGCACCCCCGAGTACATATCGTAGTTCGAGTTTGTTGTGCGGTTGCGCTGCAGATTGAAGATGAGCTGCAGGTCAGCGTTCGACAGCGTCTTCTTCTCGTCGTGCAGGGCGTCGTAGATAGTCCGCATCGCGTTCGGGTCATCCGTTGCCTCCAGCAGCCGCTCTAGCGCAGATCTCTCCGCCTTCATCAGCTTCTTGCCCTCGATGTCATAGCCAATATGCTTCTCGTCCTTGTACCACTCCAGCGGGATGTCTCCAACGCGATTGAGCGTCGCCTCGTCCTCGCTGCTGTCCGATTCGTCGAGGTGCTGGGTCGTTCCCAGACGCACTACACGGCCGTTGCCGTCATCGCCGTCGATACCGACTGCGGCGTTTGCGAGCTCCTCGGCGTGTGGGAAGAGGATGACATCATCCTCGCCGTCGGCGTCGCTGTCTTGCAGGATGATGTCGTGAAGGCGCTCGTAACCGTGCGCGCCGTCCTTGCTCTCGGCAGTGTACCCAGGGAGCATCGCAGTGTCGTCTCGGGGGCTATTGAGGCTGGTGCTGTTGTGACTGCTCGCGCTTGCACTGACGCTGCTAGTGGCATCCTCCGTGCGTTCCTCCACGCATGGGGTAAGCGCTGTGGTCGTGGGAGCAGCTGCCCTACACTTCGACGGCGACTTTCCCTTTGCCGACTTCACAGTGGAGCAGGGAGAGGAGGAGGACGGAGTGGTGATGGCAGAGCTTGGTGCACTTGCCGTCGCCGTCTGCCGTGATGACGGCGACTTTGAGGCGAGGCGACGCTTCGGAGGCATCCAGCACGGTGACTTTTCTCGTTCCTTGTGTCTGTGCGTATGTGTATACCGTCACCTCTTCCGTGCCTGCGATGTGGATGGTCGAGATGGAGCGGGAGGAGTTGTTCGCACTTGACACGCCAATGGACAACATCGTGCGTGTATGAGCGACAAGTGATTAGAAGAGAAGGGGAAAGGCATGAGGGAGTTTGAGGAGAGAAGGGAGGGAGAGATTGTGGAGACGGAGAGACGGGCGTATGCAGGGGTGTCAAGCGAGCCAGAAGTAATACACGGAATAAAGCAAAAGGGCGCTCTGCCAAGCTCACGACATCGATAGAAGAGATCAGAAAGAGAAAGGCACAACCTGAGTACAGTCCGTGATCAAAGTCCTTTCGCTTTCTCTCCTGCTCTCTCTCCCTCTCTCTTGCCATTTCGTGTGTGCGGGCTGCGGCAAAGTTGCGTCGGCGTGTCTTCGCGCATTGGGGGAGGGAACGGGTACGCGCGGGGTCATGGCAGCCTACCCCCCGTTCCCCATCCTCGCCGCCACCGCCGAAACGCGCACCGTGGAAGGACGTGCCGTAGCACATCGTGACGCGACGTGCGCCCCCCTCTTTCGGATTTGTGTCTGTTTAGCTCACAGGAGGGAATCGCCTGTGTTTAGAGAAGAGTCATCACTCAGGCACGCACAGACACACACGCACGCATTGGCGACACCGACGTCGCTACCGCCCACCACCACAGGCGGCAGAAGTAGCGAAGAGCAGCGCGCATAGCAAAAAGGGAAAAGCGAGACGAAAAAAGGGGGGCGCCTACTCCTCTGCGGGTGTGTAGCGCGAGCCGGAAGGCCCACAAGGACGGGGGGAAACGAGGGTGGGGAAGGGGGTGTGTCCATGCGTGTACGTCTTAGTGGGATTGTCCCCGTTAGATGTGGGGCAATCAAAGGCTGAGAGAGCACACGTGTATGTCATCGGAGCTTCTCCGTGTGTCTGTGCACCTTCCGTGACGGTTCCTGCATCGCCCCCACCCGTTGCTCACACAGGAATACACATGAGAGGTTGTCCATGAGGTGGATGGGAGTAGGGAGACCAATGGGAGGGAAAGTCACACGAAGGCGTCTGGTCACAAGTGCACCCCAATGCAACCCCCCCGCCCTCAAGCAAAGAGTAGCCACACCACAGGGAGCCTCATAACAGACGAAGGTGTAAACGACACGACGGCGGAGTCCTATGCTGGTCTGCCTCACCCGTTGGCATCATAATTGAACGTCCTCTCTATCCTGGTGGCCATCCATTACGATGCGGAGGGTGAGGAGACGTGGGGCACACAGGCTACTGATTTACCAACAGGGCAACCCCCCCCCCCCCCCCACCGGGGCAGAAAGTTAGCATAGCAAAGCACATAGTAATATGTAGAGAGATGAGCAACCCATCAACGCCTTGTCACAGACTACGAAGAGAGAAACAGCAAAGGCCTGCAGCAACGAGAACAACAACGGAGCCAAAAAGTACAGAGCACATGCGCAAGACAACTGAGGAAAACAAAGGAATAATAAACGGTGGAGAGTGGAAGGATTGCCCATCTGTCATTGCAGACTTGCCCGGAGGCACACGCGTGTGATTGGCGCGGTGGCCCGAGCAGCAGTTAACGACGCAGTATCAAAACTGAAGAGACCGAAGACGAAACAGGTGGGGCAGCACACCGGGCGTGTCAGATTGTGCGGTGCATCTGCTTCCCCCTTACCGCCCATTTTCTCACTTCCCCTTCCCCCCGTCGGTTGCTTTACTTTCGTTCCTCTTGCGTTTCTTTCGTTGGTGTCGTTGTTTCATCTGTGCGAAGCGTCCCCGTGCTCGGCCTTGGCCATCTCTCTTTCTCGTCTCGCATACGGGGGAAGGAAATCCCCCCCCCCCCCCCCACACACACACACACCGCACAGCGCAGAGAGAGAGCGAGGGAGGGAGGGAGGAAGAAGAGCAAGAAGAGGCAGTACGCGTAGGAAAAAGAGAAAAGGCGCACGCATTCAGTTGAGAGGGTGTGTGCATGTGAAGTGTGCATCACTGTTAAGTTCTTACAATAGGATTCGTCGTTCATCCCTTCAGCGGTAATCTCCGGGGTACGCGCGGGTGCACACACATTTCCATACGAGAAGATGTACAAGTCAACCAAGTTAGTAGAGGTAGAGAGAAGAGCAAAGGCACGTACTGTCATACGTCTACAGAGAGTGCAGCACGCAAAGAACAAAATATTGTCCCTCTCACCATCTCCCCCCCCCCCCTTCAGGACACACACACACACACATAAATGAAGGGGGAAGGCGGGTCGCAGTGAGGAAAGCGGCAGCTGAAGGGCCAAGGGGAGAGAAGGGCAGAAAGACAGGGAGGAGGAGGGGGGAGAAGGGAGCACCATACGTGGAGGCGCAGGCACATTCGTGGGCATGCTGAACACATCACGCCCATTTCGCAGAAGCGGGGAACCCCCCCCCCCCCCCGCGCACCCCGTCCCCGACACCTTTCCCCGTTGCCTCTGATTCCCAAAGCGCAGGTATCCACAAGAGAGCCCCACACGGACACGGACAGACACACGGAGATGCGCCATGTGTAACTCTTTCTCACTCCGTCAGGTTGTAGTCATCGTCATCATCGTCCGGCTTCGGGTCGGCGGCGGCCTCGTAGTCCAGCATCGCCTGAAGCGTTGCCAGCCGAGCCAGCTCTTCTTCCGTCGGCTCTAGATGCGTGAACATAGAGTGCATATCGCGGTCCTGCGACCTCTGGCGAGAGTGCACCAGACCGCTAAGGTCGAGGTCGCGCATGCTGCTGCTTAGCGAGGCGGACTTGCGCCTGGGAAAGGGGAGTTCGTGGCTGTTCGAGCGGGGTCGCTCAGGCCCCTTCGGTGTTGTCACTGGGGAAGGCGACGACAACTTCTGTCCTTGGGCAGGACGGCTGGAGATACGGATGGGGCGGTCGACCGCGGGATACGGTGCAATGGTGCCAGGCGCCGCCGCCGCCGCCCCATCACCGTTCTGGTGGAACGTTGGGAGACCGTTGCTGGCGTCCGCAGCCGTCGCGCTCGGCTTGTCCGTCTTTGGCACCGTCTTGTGCGGGGCCACGCTGGCAGGGATGGCGGTTGCATCCGCCGGTGACACGTTAATCGTCGTGGCTTTGGATGCTCTCACTGTGACTGAGCGCTTGGTGACACGGCGCTGCACCTCAGCCACGTGCGGCTTCACACCGTTCGCTACCGCGCTGTCTGCCGCAGCTTTCTTGGCGCTGTCCTGCTGCGGTGTAGAGGGCAGCGTTTCGGAGGACAGGCTCTTTCTAGCGTGGACGGACGAGATGCGAGGCGTGTGGACACGCGGTGACTTAGGTGGCTTTGTAGCCGCCGGCGTGGAGGTGACCGTTGCGCCGTTCTCTGATGGTGTGGGGCTGCTATGGGCGGTGGACGTGTTGGACAGCGCCGGCGCACCGCCGCGGACGTCCGACGAGCGACGGCGATGACGCAGAATATCCTTCTCTATAAGCTTGAAGGGAGTTGTGTAGGAGGCCTGGCCCTCAGGACCAGGAGAGAGAGTTGACGTGACGGAAGGGGTGGTGAACGTGGGCACGTTGTTCGCGACAGCACCAGGGGTCTGCGCGGCAGCGGCAGCGTTTGGCCCCATCAGTGGTGTCTGCGTGCGCTGCGGTAGGGGAATTCTGGGGGTACCGCTAGAGCCGCCAATACGCGAGGTCAGGAGTGGACCCAGCGACGGTGGACGACCGCGCGAGACCAGGATGGAATTCGTGTGGGCGCTCGGGGACGGCGAGGACGTCAACGTCGACGGCGGCACTGGTGCGGCAACTGTGCTGTTGTAGTAGAGGCGACTATTGGCGGACTCCAGCTTGGCCAGGTTCTGGATTGTATCGTAGACGAGCTGCACATCTGAGTTGGGAGACGGGTAGATGCGTTTAAAATTTTTCAGCTTGGAGTCCTCGAGCCTGCGGCGGGCATGCACGTAAGACGGAATCTCCTCTTCGGCATGCGTGGGGTCCGCTGGCGCGGAGCTGTGGTCCAGTGGCGAGTCTGAGTCGTCGACGCCAGGGCCGCGCGAGGTATTTTTCCTAAGCTGGCACCCGTAGACTGGGTGGTTGCTTGCCCAGGGGGGCATGTTGCGCTTCGCGAACTCGTCGTGCTCGCGCTGCCGGTCCCTCTCGTAATCGCTGGGCTTGCAGTCGATGATGCTCCACACCTCTGAGATCAGCTTGCTCTTGATATCCAAATCCAACGGCGTTTCGGTGGCGAAGGACGGGGTGTGGTTGACCTCCATGAGCCACGGCTTTATCTTGTTGTCGATCAGGATGTCAAACCCGAGCACCTCAAAGCAGCAGTAGCCCTCGTTGAAGCCGGTGGGGAAGCACGAGTCGTACACCTTGGCGATGATCGGCTGGGCCGCGAGGATGGTCTTGACGATGATAAAGCCGACCTCGTGCCAGAAGATGTCCGGCGAGTGGCCGCTCTCAGCGAGCCAGCGATTGAGGAAGCCGAAGTTGCGCTTGTTGCCCACGTCCATGTGTTCCACATTGGTGTTGAAGACGAAGTCTGAGCTCTTCTTGTTCACTGCGTAGTTTGTGAGATGCTTGCAGGCCTGCTTCGCGTTCTCTTCGTTCGGGATCTCGTACGGCTCTGTGCAGATACGCACGAGACCGTCGTTGAAGAGAAAGACAGACGGGTTGCGGATGGAGGTGAGCAGCACGTACACGCGCAGGTCAAACTTCTTGCCTTCTAGCAGCAGCGGGCGGTGCACGTACTCCTGTACAATGTAGTTGTCGAGGGTGTGCTCTTCCAGCGCCGTCAGTGGATCGCGCGCCACGATGATGCCACGGCCTTGGCAGCCTGAGTTCGGCTTCAAGATGAAGTATTTGAATATACGACGCTGACGAACGGCCATCATGTACCGCGTGAACTGCATCCGCTCGCTTCGCATTGACCACGTGCGTGGGTAGTAGGCGAAGTGCGAGGGCAGCTTGCGGCGCAGCTTCCCCAGTGTCGTCCCCAGGTGCCCCTTACGGCAAAGCAGATGCATCGACGGAAAGTGGTTCGTGCGCTGCCAGTTTCTCAGGCGCACGAGCCGCATGAGGGACAGCACCGTATCGCTCCAACAGAGGTTGAATTTGTACTCGTTTAGCTCTTCCTCCGTTGTCTCCATCTCGAAGCCCATCTCCTCAGCAATCTTGCGAATGAGAGGGTACTTGGTGAGGAAAACGTTCAGAGATTTGCGCGGGTGGCGGATGCGGCGGATGAGTGCGGTGGACTGGCGTGTCAAGTGAGGAGTCAGCTTGTATGCAATCGACGGGCGCGCTAGGTCGGTCATGTGGACTATGCGCAGGTTGGTAGAGGGGCGAGAGATGACGATGCGCTTGCTATCGCGTTGCATCTCGGCAGTCATGATCACTCCCTTGTGCTGCCCAGCAGAGGTGACTGGCGACTTTGCATTTGCCGACGTTGGTGTTGTTGCCGCCGCTGGTGTTGTTGCCGCCATTGGCGTTGTTGCTGCCGTTGGTGTTGTTGCTGCCGTTGGTGTTGTTGCCGCCGCTGGTGTTGTTACCGCCGCTGGTGTTGTTGCCGCCGCTGGTGTTGTTGCCGCCATTGGCGTTGTTGCTGCCGTTGGTGTTGTTGCTGCCGTTGGTGTTGTTGCCGCCGTTGGTGTTGTTGCCGCCGCTGGTGTTGTTGCCGCCATTGGCGTTGTTGCTGCCGTTGGTGTTGTTGCTGCCGTTGGTGTTGTTGCCGCCGCTGGTGTTGTTACCGCCGTTGGTGTTGTTGCTGCCGTTGGTGTTGTTGCCGCCGCTGGTGTTGTTGCCGCCGCTGGTGTTGTTGCCGCCATTGGCGTTGTTGCTGCCGTTGGTGTTGTTGCTGCCGTTGGTGTTGTTGCCGCCGCTGGTGTTG